>NC_133618.1:640943411-641153411 GCF_048593235.1 Sminthopsis crassicaudata | reverse complement strand
AATAATGATGTTTAGAGTGGTGCCTGGGACCTAGCAGACACTCTATAATGCTTATTCCCTTCCCATGTGCTTTTTTAATGTTTGGTTTTTGTAAGACCAGGGTCTACCTCCTGATGGGCTCAGACTCTAATTGGTCCATCCTCACTTGGTCCAGCTCCCCATCACTGGCTTTTACTCACCTTGATGGCTTTAAATTCAAATTACACAGAGATTTCAGTTCCCAGGTCTGTGAGACTGTCTGTGGCTAAATGTGCTGGGTAAAAGCACTACCATGGACTTCTGAGCTATCCATTAACTTTTTATTTTATTTTATTTTATTTTTTTATTATAGCTTTTTATTTACCAGATATATGTGCTGGAACTCTGTCTTCCCAGAAATCAGCTGGAGTCATGATCACTAAACGTCTTTATTCCTGATCTTTTATGGTCAAGGTCAGGGGCTTAGGCCTAGCAACCTCACACACACCTTCCTCCCTCAAACGCCCGGAGAGACTGAGTCAGTGTCTGTGTCTCACTTCCTCCTCCTCCTCCTACTTCTCCCACACACGTCACTTCCCCCTCTTTGTCCCACCAATCAAGTCAGCACAGAACAGCTGGGGAGGGTCAACCTTCAAACAAATTAATAGGGAACTGTCCAATTGGCAATTAGTCTCACGTGCTTCATTATCCAAGTGCATTGCTCAGTTCTAGCCCTTTACATATATGCATGGGTAATTTTACAGCCCTGACAATTGCCAAGCTTTTTGTTTCACTTTTTCCCCTCCTTCCCCCCACCCCCTCCCTCAGATGGCAGGTTGACCAATACGTTACATATGTTAAAGTATAAATTAAATACAACATATGTATACATGTCCAAACAGTTCTTTTGCTGTACAAAAACAATCGCTGTCCATTAACTTTTGCTGGCTTTCCTGGAGGGATACGAATCCCAGAGCTCAAAGTATCTTCCTTCTTTGTAGTCCTGGAATGGATGAGGGAGCATATTGATGTTTCTGTTGGGATTTCTTGATCACTGTTCTACATGGTGTCTTTTTTAAATCATTGATGGGATACCTATGAGAGTGATGGACTCCTCTCTGACCTGTCATGATGTCATCTTACATGAAATTTGATGCTGATTGTTTCAATGGAGCAGGTTTCCTAAATAATGATGGATTATTACTAGTTAACATACCTAATGATTTTATCCTACTTCAGTCCACCCATGATCTCATCTGTGTGGGTACAGCCTCTTCTAGTGCAGCTTACAACCTAGCTATGCCTTCCATTTTCTGTTTATATTTGTAGAACTTTGCATAAAATTTCCATTTTTTTTAAACCTGTGAACCTGCTGTATCCTCCCAGAAGACTATTAATGAGGATCAAATGAAATAACATATGTAAAGTTCCTTACACACTTAAAGTGCTATGTAAACAGTAGCTATTGTTATTATTGCTGCTGCTAATTTTTTAATGTTCTCTCCCAAAAAATTATTTTGGTATTTATTTTGCATATCCTTTGTATTTATTAATGCCAGTATATATTGTACTCACTGGGTATTTTATGAGCTTCTGGAGAACAGGAGCTGTTTGATTTCTTAAGTATCCCCAGAACCTAACACAGTAAATGTCATTTACCTAAGACAGAGAATGACACATAGTAGGAGCTTAATAAATATCTGTTGAATAAGTGAATGAATAAATGAAAAATAGTTGTCATTGAGATATGAGAATGGGGGCCTTTATTTAATTGAAATTGGGTAACAGTCATCAATCAATCAATCCACAAGTACTTATTAAGTATCCAAAATTTAGCAGACACTATCTTTCCATGAATTCTCCATTGAAGAGCTCCACAGAATGCTGAATTTCTCCTTCAGAGTCCATTAGGACTCTGCTATAATTGTGCTGTTTATTATTATTATTATTATTATTATTATTATTATTATTATTATTATTATTATCCTGACCAATCACCTACACTAACATTGTAAATATATTGTGTATATTTAAATATATTTTCATGGGTTCATATTTACTCCATACTTTTCGCATTTTTTACATCCCAAATTGGATGACTAATTGTTCCACATTCTCATACTGGTCACTCTATTTCTATGCCTTTGCACTGGCCAGCTCCCATACCTAGAAGATACTTTCTGGAATCTCCATTTGTTGAAATCTTTTTCTTCAGTTAAAGCTGAGATCAGGGGATCTGCTCTTTGGAGCTCCCACTGATCTTTTCTCCTCTAACTCAAAGGGTTTTCCAAAACAATTTATTTCATTTTTCCTTTTCCCAAATTGCTCTACTTTATTTTCTACTCAATTAGGTCTGTTTCATATCCCCTCTAGTAAATATCATCTCATTGGGAGTCAGGGCTAGATAAATTTTCAGTTTTGTGTTCTTCCATCCATCCATCCATCTATCCATCCAACAAACTTATATTAAGTAGTTATTGTGTTTCAAGACAATGGGGTACAAAAGACCCTGCCCTTAAGTAGTTTATAGCTTACTGACTGGAAACCACCTATGCACAGACACATACAAAATATAAAATTCCAAGTCATTTCAAAAAGCATCAACAACTGCCAGGCTTTGAGGGATGGGAGGCGAAGGAACTTTACGCCAGAAGTGGCATCTGGACCAAGTTTTGAAAGGAGTTCAGAAGCAGAAATAAGGACGAAGAATATCGCAGGTCCCCAAAGGACTTTACAAGAACGGCACTTAAAACAAGCTGATTGAATTACCTGTGTGCAGAGGACTGGAATCAGGAAGATCTTTAATGAAATCGCCAACACTGACTAATTATGTGATCATGGGAAAGGCATTTCACAGTTCCAAACCTCAGTTTCATCCTCTGTGAAATGGAGACAATAATAACATCATGAGGACCTTGACGCTAGAGTTAAGAGGGAACTTAATCCAACGTATTCTATCTTACAAATGAAGAAACTGATTTTCAGAAAATTCAAGTTGCGTTCTCATGGCCACCCAACTGGAAAGGAGCAGGAGTCCATACGTAGACATGATGAAATATGGTCTCTCACAGAAGTATAACATTTTTGTCAGTGGAGATATCTTGTTTAGATCCCTGACAGTATAAAAATGTCACATATGTCATGTGATAATAATCATGTCTGTCATTTCCAAATCATGTGAAGGTTGGCAAATTGTCTTATATTTGTTAACTTGTTTGACACCACAAAGCTGTGAGGTGGGTTCTATATTATCTTCATTTGTAGATGAAGAAACTGAGAAGGATACCCAGGATCCCACAGCCAGTAAATGTCTGGGTCAAGGTTGATTCCAAGGCCCACCCACAGCCACTGTACCATATGGCTAAAGGATATTAATATTGATATGATATGATTGGATATGTGTGATATATATGATATAGTAGTATAAGCTATGAAATAATATTATCATGATTCCATTTTCTAGGGGAACTCTCAATATGGAAACTCCCTCCACCCATGCAGATCAATGATTGCTCCCAAGTTTTAGTTTGGGAGAAGTTAGTTAGCTTATCATAGTCACACAGCTGGTCTGGGCCAGTGGCAGGACGTAAGCCCCCACCAGGTCCACTCTGGCACATAAGTGCCCCAAAGATGTCACATTCCTCTTTCCTGGTGAGTCCCTTTGTCTAACTGAGCCCGAGGACTGAGCTTTGTCCCCGACCATCCATAGATTCTTTGTAATCTCTGTCTCGTTTTCCCATACTTTGGAGTTCTGAGTAATCTCTGTTGTCCTAATCCCCAGAGTACAAACGAGTTCAGGGCAGGCAACCTCGGCTCAGAAGAGAGACAGCTGCTGACACTCCATGGAAGAGAGGGGAAAACCATTACACAAGGAACTGAAAGTTAAGGGGAGCTCTCCAGCTGGTTCCAGAAAGCCCAGAAGAGAAAGGGAGGGGATCAGCTGACTTGTCTTGTCTTAACTAAGCCTTCAGAAAGAAAAGGGTTGATCACGGAATCTTGGACCTTTATGATCTTAAAGATCTTGAAGTCTGAACTCCCTCATTTTAAAAAAGTTTTTTATTTTCAAAATATATTCATAGTCTTCAACCCTTTCAAAAATCTTGCGTTCAAATTTTTTCTCCTTCTCTTCTCCCTACCCCTTCCTTTAAATGGCAAGTAACATGTTAAACATATTCAATTCTTCTACGTGTATTTCTAATGATCATGCTGCCCAAGAAAAATCAGATCAAAAAAGGAAAAAATGAGAAAGAAAACAAAAAGCAAGCAAACACCAACAAAAAAAAGTGAAAACACTATGCTGTGATTCACACTCAGTCCTCTCTCTGGATGCAGATGGCTCTCTCCATCACCAGTCCATTGGAACTGGTCTGAATCCCATCATTATTGAAAAGAGCCACATCCATCAGAATTGATCATCACACAATCTTCTTATTGTGTACCATGTTCTCTCGGTTCTATTCTCTTCATTCATGTAAGTTTCTCCAGGCCTTTTGAGCCCCCTCATTTTGCATATGAGAAAACCAAGACCCAGAAGTCATAGAACATGGGTGCCTGGATGGGGTCCCCAATAGCTAAATAGTTTCTCTTTGAAGAACGCCATTATGGTATGATTGAGTGGGTCAGGAGACCTGGACTCAGATTCTACATCTGCCATTTATACTAACTCTATGATTTGAGGCAAGTCACTTAACCATTATTAGGGTCTCAGTTTCCTTATCTGTTAAATGAGGGGGTTGGATTGGTTAATTCCCTAGACACTTTCAGCTCTCATCTATTAATCTCCAATGACTACAAACTCACTGTCTCATGAGATACCTTCCACAACCTGATCTTGAGAAGTTATGAAATATGCCCAAGGTCACACAGGTGATAAGTAACAGAGGTGGCATTTGAACTCAAAGCCCCTGCCTCCAAACCCAGCCTTCTTTCCACTGCTCTTTGCTGGCTGCCTCGTTGTTAGCCAGCAGCAATCAGCCCTTTGTGGTTTCTTCCCCTCATCCTAGGAACAAGACCCATCCCTCACACTATTCCTAAGTGACTGATTCGTATGACAAGGCTTATAGACTAAAAACAAGCAAGCCTGAACAGCAAATGGTTTCCCATTTATTGAAGAATGTCTGGACAAATGGCTGTATGTGACTGCCACAGAATATTGCACTATAAGAAACGAGGAACATAAGGAGTTTAAAGGAACCTGTGAAACATCTGAACTGATACAAAGCAAAAAAACAACAGAGAGCAAAGTGCGTAATGATAACAGAGCAAATGAAGATGGCACTAAAGGCAACTGAATTCAGGTTAAAGACAGCGACCAGTATTCGTTCCACATGACAGATCGTGTAACATACATTCCTCTTCTTCACAGAGAGATGGGTAAACATGGCAGCCAAAAGTTGCAGTTGGTTTTACTCAAGCATTTTTCTTTGTCTAAAAGAGAAGGTTCAATACAAAGGAAAAATCTGGGAGTTGCTATGGGGTTAAAAAACAAAAAGAAGCAATAAGGTTTAAAATAAATCAATCAACAGTAGTCATTGTACTTTTAAAAATAACTGCCTTTCTATTCCAATAGACTTGTGATGGAACGCCATCCACATCCAGAGACAGAGCTCTAGAAACTGAATGTGGATCAGAGCATGATATTTTCACCTTTTGTTGTTATTTGTTTGTTTGCTTGCTTGTTTTTTTTTCCCTCTTTGATCTGATCTTTCTAGCATAGTATGATGAATATGGAAATATGTTTAGAAGATTTGCAAATGTTTAACCTACATGGGATTCCCCTTGGAAGGGGAGGAGGTAAAGGGAGAAATTTTTGGAGCACAATGCTTTGCAAAGGTGAATGTTGAAAACTATCTTTGCATGTATTGGGAAAAATAAAATACTATTAAAAATAGTGTTAATGTGTTTGAGGTTCATAAATTAAGAAGGTAAACCATTTGGGGGGTTGAAAGTAGAATTGGTTGCTTTGACTATTGTTTCACAATAAATTTGGAAAGTCTTGGCTAATGTTTTTAGCCAATTAGTTAAATCTGGAAAGAACTGGCCATTTAGGAATTTCCTCTATCGCAGTAAAATCACAAGTCTAGTCCCTTTCCCTCTTCCTCTTCCTCTCTTCCATCTTAAAAGGATTTATATATTGGTTGAAAGAATTGGGAATGTTTAATTTGGAGAAGAAAAAAAACAATGGTTGTATTTTACAAGGTCTTCATGGGAAAGAATTAGACTTTCTTTTGTTTTGTTTAGCCCTAGAAGGCAAGTAGAAAAAGAATCAGTGTTTAGGGAGATTCCGGTTTGATGTAATAAGAAGCTCACAGATAATTAGAGTTTTCCACAACCCAAATGGGCTGCCTTGGGAGGCAATGGTTTTTCTCTCCCTGGACATCTCCAAGCAAAGGCTAGACAACCATCTAGACAAGCAGCATTTGGCAGTGCTGGAAAGGATGCTTCTATTTGAACTGGATGACTTCTAAGATTTCTTCCAACTCTGAGATACTGTTTAAAGTATTTTCAAATGGGTGTGGTTTTAAGTTTGGAGAATCTCATTGCCAGGGGGATCACAGAGTACATATTTTTCCAGTCATAACAACTCTCAAAGACCATCTACTGATACACATGACATGGGACCTTGATTAGTGGAGGAGCACTCACACCAAGGAAAGCAGTGATGTGTGAAATACTAGCAGGATGGGGCAGCTAGGTGGTGCAATGCATAGAGCACCAGCCCTGAAGTCAGGAGGACCTGAGTTCAAATCTGACTTCAGACACTTAACACTTCCTAGTTTGTGAGCCTGGGCAAGTCACTTAACCCTGATTGCCTCAGGGGGAAAAAAAAGGAGGAAAGAAAGAAATATTAGCAGGAAACATTTTCATGGGAATGTAAGATCTTGTATTTGCTTTTTACATATTTCATTGACATCTCTGTATACATGTTAGTTCCTCTCAATAGAATGGAAGCTTCTTGAAGGCAGAAGCCGTTTCATTTGGGTTTTTATTCTTTGTTTTTATTTCTTCCCCTCTCATTTTCTTCTAAATCCACTGTGATCTGACTTCCAGATTCACAGCTCCAAAATTATCAATGGTCTTTTAATTGACACATTGAATAGCCTTTTTTTTTCAACTCTAATCTTTCTTGCAGTATTTGATTCCCTTGACAACTCTCTCCTCCTAAATACTCTCCTCTTTTGACTTTTAGAGACTCTGGTGGTTCTCCCTGCATCTATTTGCCCTCCTCCTTTGCTGGATGTTATACCTTCTAATTCTAGGCATCCTTCAAGGCTCTGTCCTGACCTCTCTTCTCTTTTCTGTCAATACTTTCTCAGTGACCTAATCAACTTCCATGGTTTTGATTTTCAATTGTCTGCAGGTTATTCTTGGATTTGTATATCTACCTGAGCTTTCTCTCTTGCGTAGACCAAGGTGGTGCAGTGGATAGAATGCCAGGTCTGGAGTCAGGAAGACTCAACTTGTTGAGTCCAAGTCTGGCCTCAGACATTTATTAGCTATGTAATCACTCTAGAATCCTTGCCAAGAAAACCCCAAATGATCTTATGAAGAGTGGAACAGGACTGAACATTCTGTGAAAGGTTTATATGCTAAGTTTGGGGAATGTGAGTCAATCAGAAAGTGTTCATTAAGCATCTACTACATTCAAGGCATTTTGCTAAGCAATGGGATTACAAAAACAAAAATGAAAGCCTTTGTTCTCAAGGAACTTACTTTTGAACAGGCAAGATGACATGGATACAAACGTATATATTGTGTATATAGAGACATAAAAATACAAATATATACAAAACAAGTACAAGATAATCATGGAGGAGTGTGTAGTATCTGTGGTTGGAAGGGGGAAACAGGAAGAACTCAGGATAGACAATTTAGAAGGTGATCTTTGAGCTGAATCTTGAAAGAAACCAGGAGCACAAAAGGCAGAGGTGAGGAAAGACTGTATTTCGGATATTTTCTCTGCTGTTCCTTCTAACTTTAAAGTGCTCACCCTCCTCACCTTGGTCCACTGACTTCCCTGGCTGCCTTAAGTCCTAACTAAAATCCCATCTTCTACAGGAAGTCTTTCCCAACATCTCAATTCCAGTGCTTTCCCTCTTTTCTTTATTTCCTATTTCTCCTGTGAATAGCTTGACATAGAAGCATATATCCATATGTCTATAACTATCTATCAAACATCAATCCATCTATCTATCTGTCTGTCTGTCTACCTCCCTCCTCTACCTATCTTATCTCTCTCTTTCTCTCTCTCTTTCTTTCTTTCTTTCTTTCTCTCTCTCTCTCTCTCTTTCTTTCTTTCCTTCTTTCTTTCTTTCTCTCTCTCTCTTTCTTTTTCTTTCTTTCTCTCTCTCTTTTTCTTTCTTTCTCTCTCTTTCTTTCTTTTTCTTTCTTTCTTTCCTTCTTTCTTTCCTTCTTTCTTTCTTTCTTTCTCTCTCTTTTTCTTTCTTTCTTTCTTTCTCTCTCTCTTTCTTTCTTTTTCTTTCTTTCTTTCCTTCTTTCTTTCTTTCTTTCTCTCTCTCTCTTTCTTTTTCTTTCTTTCTCTCTCTCTTTTTCTTTCTTTCTTTCTTTCTTTCTCTCTCTTTCTTTCTCTTTCTTTCTTTCTTTCTTTCTCTTTCTTTCTTTCTTTCTTTCTTTCTTTCTTTCTCTTTCTTTCTTTCTTTCTTTCTTTCTTTCTTTCTTTCTTTCTTTCTTTCTTTCTTTCTGTCTGTCTACCTCCTCTATCTACTTGTCTCATCTATCTACCTATATCTATCTATCTATCTATCTATCTATCTATCTATCTATCTATCTATCTACTTATCTCTACCTAGATATCTTTCTATCTATCTCTGTCTATATAGCTATCTTTCTGTCTTTCTTTTTTTCTAACTATTTATCTATCTTTCTATTTGTCTATCTATCCATCAATTTATCTATTTGTCTGTCCGTATATCTATACATCTATCTATCTATCTATCTATCTATCTATCTATCTATCTATCTATCTCTTTTATCTATCTTCTTGTTTTGATGTCATTAGATTGTAAGCTCCTTGAGGAGCAGAGACTGTCGTCTTTTGCTTCTTTTTGTACCCTTAGTCCCAGCACAGTGCCAGACAATAATTTAACAAATGTTTATTGATTGATTAATTGATGAGGGAAAGCTAATTGAAAGTCAGATGAGAAATAAAGTGATTGTGTGTGTGTGTATATGTGTGTTTTCATGCACACATGTGTGTATGTGTGAAAAGGGAGTAGGCCAGTAAAACAGGATTACGGAATCTGGAGGTGAATAATGTTTAAGAAAGCCTGAATAGAAAGTCAGCTTGTGGAGTGATTTAAATGTCAAAGAACTTTATATTTGATCTTCGAGTCAACAGGAAGCCACTGGAGTTTTTTGGGAGCTTGGGGGAGGGGGAACAGGATGACATGCTTCAGGAAAATCATTTTGAGAGTCATAGCTTTTTGTTTATTTTGGAATGTCTTTATTTGAAGATTTTGTCAAATATTCTTTCTATTTTGATTAATTTTTTAATTGAGGGAAGGGAAGGTGGTAGGTAAAACCAGCTCCTTTGTCTGCAGAAACCACAGCTATAGTCTTTTCATTTTCATTCACTTAAATGATGCGTTTGAAGCTGAAGATGCTGTTTCAGGAGATACATTTGCCTTTTTGTCTTCGGCAAAAATCCTGAAAATGGGTTGGAGGGGAGGATCCACATGGTGAAGTTTCACTGGACAGGAACATCTTGTCTGTTTACAACTCTGACAGATGAGATCCAACAGTTAGTATGGGTTGTAAGTGGCAAGTCAAATAGGAGTCTTATTTCATTATTCCAGGCAAGAAGCATTTGGAAATCTGAACTAGCATGGTGACTGGGTGAATGCAGAGGGAATGCAAGAGTTATTGAAGCAATAATGGAAAAGTTTAGAAATTGATTGGAGTTGTAGAGTCAGTAATAATGAAGACTTGAGCATGACATCACAAGTGTGAAAACTTGGGTGAATGAAGATGATGATGTCCTCAATATTAATAGGGAAGTTCCCAAGGGGGGAGGACTTGAACTTGTTGGATGAATGAATGCAAAGTAGATATCACAGGGATAGGAGAGTAAGGGCTATTATTCTTGGGCCTAGAAAGTTAGCAAGAAGGTTCATTATATTAGGACTTCTTAAACTTTTTCCACTCACAACCCCTTTTTTCCTAAGAAAGTTTTACACAACCCAGGATATATAGGTATATAATATAAACTAGGTTTACAAATCAATGATTTGCTAATAATAAATCTTAATTTCCTAACCCTCACATTCAGTTATGTGAACTCATAGGAAGTTTCAAACCCTCAGTTTAAGAAACACACGCGCACACACGCGCACACACACACACACACACACACACACACGTGTGTGTGTGTGTGTTGGCAATTGACAAAAGAAGATAAAATATTAATAATGATTTTCATCACTTTTTGAATTTTTTCAAGTTTAGAAACACTAAACAAGCACCAACATCTTTCATTTTCAACCTGATCTTCCCATTTTCAGAAAAAAATAAAGGATATATTTTCCAGGATCCCTCACCCTATAAATTTGATATCTCCAGAATAATTCATGAAGGGTAAATATTCAGTAAACTCTAGTTAGTCACCCACTTTTCATTAATAGCATGAAAGTTAATGTTGTGCTTGATCCAACTAAAGTCCATTCTATTTTATGACTTAATTATCTGTAGTAAAAATTTACTGCCACATTTAACAGGTATTAAACTAATTCTTTTTCAACTAAAGTAATATTTAACCGGAAGTGAAAAAACAATAAAAAAACCAAAAAGCCAATGTCTACAAATATCTCTTTAATATGTTATTTTTCACAAAAGGTCAACTAAGTTAATGCATGGGTTTAGTTGCCATCTTATTTGTGTTATCTAGACATTTTTAAGAAAGACAATTTGTTACTATGGTTTTCAATTTTCACCCCACTGCGAAATAGGCCAGCATCAGGAAGGTAAAACCAACGGTGAGCTGGGAAATAATGAAGTTTCACCAATTGCCTTCATCATAATACATTTATCTCCTCCAATTCATTTTTTAAAACCCAGGCAATCAATGGAAAAGATGAGTCTTTTGGTTGGATTAATGGCTGGTTATTCAGCAGAAGAGGTGTCCTTTCCTTTTAGAGGAATTAGGAAACTGGAAAAAAACTTTATCAATACCCTGCAATACAATCTCCTTTTCATCTTCAATATACTAAAAACACACAGAATGAAATTTTGGGAGAATGGCCTTTTTATTTAACTGTTTACTTAATAACAGTCATTCCTTAAATTTCTCAATAAGGAGTCATAGAGCCGTATTTATTTATTTATTTTTATTTAGCTTATCAATAGACCTGTGACCAAATAAATGTAAATAGTCTCTCTATTAGTACAGATTACAACTCCTCCAAAGCTTCTCATCCTCTTCAATTCTTTTTTTTAACATCCTTCCATGAAATTTTCATAAAGAACGCAACTCAATACAACTAGAGATCTTCTTCTGGTTGCTTAAACATTTTATAGGTACCAGTGCAATATTATTTAGCTATGATCCCTTGCTATACACACACACACATATATGTGTATATAAGTATATGTTCAGACATATACATATATATAAATTCACATACATATACATATTAAAATATATACATATACATATATAAATAGATATACACATGTATAAACATGCATATATATATATAAATTCAACACACATATATGTATACACACACACACACACACACACACACACACATATATATGTATATATGGAATCTCAGGGTTTGAAAGATCCCCAAGTGACCATCTTGTCTAACTCACACCTGAGCAGGAATCCTCTCTACAACATACCGTGCAGGAAGTCTTTCAGCTTCCCTGAAGCAGCTTCAGCATAGTGTCTATTATACAGTAGGTGTTTAATAAAAGTTTGAATGAATTATTCTTGCGCCCACTGATTCCCAAGGCAGCTCCGGGAGTAGTTCCGGTAAGCAGAAGACCTTTGTTCCATCCATTTTAAATAGTCCTCTCTGAAGCATTTACCCAGGATTCCCATCTCTGCCCTCAAAGACCAAGAAAAGCAACTTCCCCACTCTTGCACAACCAACCCAATGTTCCTCCTTCCTCAGTTTCCTCATCTGTAAAATAAAGTTATTGGGCTCAATGGAGTCTCAAGTTCTTGTCACTCTAAGTAGTCCCTGAGAGAGGAAAAGGCTTGCTCAAGGTCACCAAGCTGACCTCCTAAGTGACAGTTTTGAAGGCAGAAATCAAGTTGTCTGCTTACCTTATCAATTGATACTTTATCAATTTCCCTGCATAAATTTTTATAGACTTATCCTTCATAGTCAAAGGCCAGGCTGGCTGCTCTGACTCTTATGTGTAGGACCATGTATAAAGTAATATCATTAATGAAAAGTTTCTCAACCTGAAGTGAAGCGAGCAGGGGACATAAATACTTTTCTGCTAGGTATTACCTGTGTGACCTCAGGCTAATCATTTCTACTCTCTGAGTCTATTTCCTCATCTGTAAAATGGAACAATAATATTTACCTAGAATCATTTTACAGATGAGAAAACAGCCCCTAAGACATGAAATGGTTTGTCTCAGGTAACAAAGGTAGGAAGAGGCAGAGCAGGGATTTAAACCCATCTCTTTTTTTTTTTCCCAGTATTCCATGAATTAACTGGACCAGCTTGTGGGGAGCAAAGCACTGTGTAAACTAGAAAGGGGCTGCATCTATAACTCCATCAGTGTAGGGGAGAACAGAGTGCTTCATTGGCCCCATTTAACTAGGAGAATGGTACGAGATGGAATTTGGAGGCCCCCCAGCCGAGGGGCCACAGAGATCCCGATGCCGATGAGGGTCCTAATCTAGCATCTCCACAGTTTGCAAAGGCCTTACATCCTCTCCTCTGACCCTTATGTTTTTCTTCATGCTTCTCCTACAGCAATACAACAAGGTCCTGGTTGGTGCAAATAGTGAATTCCCAGAAGCGACGGCATGTATCGGAGTTATAATTAAGTAAAATATTGATTCCACCCTGGTGGAAATTTGTGGTGGGAATTGGGATAATGCACCTATTTCAAGGGATTCATTATTTGTACCAACATGGAGCTCAGCTGAAGAGAATGAAAAGGACTTGCCTAATTCAGACTGACCTAGCAGTTCAGGCTCAGGATTTTAATCAATCAATTAACATTTATTAAGCACCTTCTCTGTGCTGGGCGCAGTGCTGATGAAATGAGATAGTCATGGATCATTTAACAATGAACAAAAGGAGGTTTATTTAGCCACGGTGTGAAAAGAATAGTCAGCAAGGATACAGCCTTGGCTCAGACAAACAGCTCCTATTGACTCCATATAGAAACAGGTCAGAAGGGTTGGGTGGGGTGACTTCCAAGGAAGCAGATTGTCGGTCAACTGAGGGGCACTCACCCCTTAGGAGTAGGCCTCTTTTAGGCCCTTATGTCCCCAGGAGGCTCAGACCTCAGTCTTTCCGGGTCAAGAAGGGAGGATAGCTTCCTCATCTTTTAGGAGAACCTAATCTGCATCTTGAGGGATGTTGGTATCTTACCCAAGATGGTGACGGGTCTCTAGATCAGAGCTTCTTAAACTTTTTACTCAAGAATTTTTTATGTAACCTCAGATATATAAATATATAAAATAAATATACAAATCAAACACATACTCATAATAAATCACCCTTTCCTGACCCTCCTCCCCACATTTACTTAAGAGACCAAAATGGGATAGAGACTGTTTAAGTTTAAGAAGCTAGGCTGTAAATCACAGGAGGATGTGGAGGATATTTAGCTGTAGCGAGCTGTCGTCTCCAGAAGCTGCTGGATCGCTCTCTGGGAAGAGATCTGCTGTGTCTACTCAAATCTCTCAGACAGATTCTTCTTCCTGTAACGAACCGTTGTCTCCAGGCAGTTGCTATTAACTCTTGTCCAAAGAAGTGACTTCCCTTCCTGCAGAGAGCCCCGTCAAGCCTGATGCAATTCAGAGTCTTCTTCTTGAATCCTGGCTCTGAATCTCCTCCAGCTCTTATCCTTCTCCAGGCCGATCTGCTCTCTGCGCCCAGTGCTGTCTCTTTTATCCTCCCAGAGAATGGGCGTGGGATAATGCAAGGGCTTCTGGGAAGAACCACCCCAGCCAATGAGCTTGCCCCCTCTATCAAGTCAACCTGAGTTCTCACCTTGTAATTGTCCAGAAAGCCTGAATTCTCACCTTGTCACTATCCAGACAACCTCAGTTCTCACTTAGTAATCCTAACATTTAGCCTTGAAAATGGGAGGAGACATAATAGCGATTATATTCAAGTGTTTGAAGACCTCCCATCTGCCACAGGTTAGACCCCTGCTTGGTCCCAGAGATAGAGCTAAAAGCAACAAGTGGTAGAGACAGAGAGGCAGATCTAGTTCGGTGTTGGGAAAAACTTTCAAGCCACTGGCGCTGTCCACGGGTCATACAGGATACCGCTCCGGGGATCTCTCAGTGGTCTGCCTTCACCCGAAAAGCTATGAACACAACTGTTGGGGGAAATTTCCGGGGAAAATATTCTTGTTCAGGTACAGGTGGTCTCTGACTACCTCCAACCCTGAGACTGAGTCAAAGAAGTCCTCTTGGCTTTTAGTGTTAAAAAGGGGGGAGGGGACTCAAATATGAGATGTCAAGAAATTTTCTCATGTCCATTGGATTAGAATGAGGGTGGGATATTGGATTTTGTTTTTCAGAGTTTTCAGTCATGGCTTTGCCATTCAGGGATGATTTTTTTTTTTTTCACTATTGAAATTTCAAAAGGCCTTAGTGCAAACCTAACTTCCGGCCACTTTGAGCCTTGAGAAACAGTAAGTGCTTTGTTGTTTCGGGGGGGGGGGGACCCCTGATGTACAGGCTATGGCTTTGTTTCTGAAGCTTTAATTCTCAAAGAAATAAAGAGGAGGCTGAGCCACAGAAGCCTCTTAGAGCTATTTGCACCATGGGCATGAAAGACCATCTCTCTCAGGGAGTTCTTACTCCTTTGTTATTTTCATGTGGATCTGAGATTGACAATGGTCACTTCAGGGAGCCGGACTTTGGGGAGAGATGGACTCAAGGTCATCTAGTCTAGCCATGGCATTTTCAGGGCTGCGGAAAGGGGTGAGTTGCCTATAGTTACATGGCAGCGTCAGGATTTGAATCCAGAATTCCAGGCTCCAAATCCAGGATTCTTTGTATATTGTATCCAATAAATGATTACACTTATCAGCACTCATTTTGTGTCACCCACATAGGAATTCCTCTTGGTTCCACCATCATGTCCCTTGGCTTTTGTGTCTGGAGCAAAACAAGATACATACAGTCACTGTCTTCAATATTCTACTGGAGGCAATGCACAAATAATAATAACGATGACGATAATAACTAACATTCAGATAATGCTTTAATCTTTGCAAAAAAAAATTCAGTTCTTGAACCTGGCTTCTAGTCCAACCTCAGGAATATCCTGGTTGTGTGATCCTTGGCTGAAGGGCCAAGTCCATCACAGTTGATCAATGTGATATAAATTTAATATTAAGTGTCTACTAGATGACTGGCAATGGACTAGATGAGGAGATAAGGGTAAAAATGTCAGTCTTTGCCCTCAATGAGCTTACATTCTATGGAGGGATGCAACCTCTGCCCAGATAAGCAAATACAACGCAATGTCAAATGTCTGCAAATAACTGGAGAGAGAAATGTGAGAATGGCTTCTGAGCTGTCCATTCAAAGGAAATTCTGTAAGAGGAAAGGGAGAAAAGAGTGCTTTCCACATATGAGATACCACTTATGCAAAACACACATGGGAGATGGGGGTGTTATGCACAGGTAGGGATCTAGCTAGGAAG
Source organism: Sminthopsis crassicaudata (assembly GCF_048593235.1). NCBI lineage: Eukaryota > Metazoa > Chordata > Mammalia > Dasyuromorphia > Dasyuridae > Sminthopsis > Sminthopsis crassicaudata. Next base: position 641,137,573 of record NC_133618.1, on the reverse strand, counting down.
TGACTGTACTTCTGAACAGCCTAACAAGCATTCCTTCGGATTAAAATACAAGACTACGATCCATCTTTTTCCATGATGATCCAAACGCTTAAAGTGTTTCTTTGTTAATAGAGGCGTATTTGCTATTTGGTGCTATTCTGTTCACATTTGTGGTATACTCATCACTATAGCAACTAAGTGCTTTCCATAGAGAATTTATAAAATTATGAAAATGAGGTAGGTATGAGAAGGAGTCGGGGTTCATAGATTCAATGCTTAAGAGAGGGTCTGAAAAACCATCCAATCCCCTTACAGATGAAGAATCAAGGTCCGTGACCTGTCCACAATCAGAAGTAGCAGAACCAGAATCTCAGCTAAAGAGTGCTAGGATTCCAAATCCAGAGCTTTTCCCACTGTGCCAAACGGTTGGAATTGATATAGCATCATTTCCATTCTATACCCAACATGGTCTTCCTGATTTCTTCTCCCGGGAAATAAAAAAGGATGAAATCCTCCCAGAAGATCTGCCACTGGCTACACCTTGTCGTTCCAGAGCCCCCACCAATCTCAGACCATTTGGAGTCCTGATGGAGCCCCAAATGGAGCAGCCAATCATGGGTGGTCTTGCTTTGGTAAGACTCCAATGCAAGAGAAATTTGTCCTCCGCTTGGAAACTTAGCTTTTTCTGCATTTTGTACCTTTTTTGCACACATCCTAATTTTATTCTGGGCTAGCCTTGACACAGAAAAATAAGGCTTTAAACTAATTCTCACTAATGTATTATTGACTTACTGTGATGCCTCTCTTTTTCTTTATCTTAAAAGATGATTCCTTTAGTACCATTGTCAGAGATAGAATACCAGGTCAGATAGATTGTTTATCACTGCAGTGGGGGCATTTTTTAATACTTGTGTGCTCTCTCTTAATTTTTCAAATAGGTTTTGGAAAGGAGAGATCAGTTAAAGCTTTGCCCAGTTCAGAAATATCCTCTACAACAGTGGTGTCAAAGTCCAATAGAAAAAGGGGGCCCTCCAACCATACATAAGAGATCCCTTCAGGCTACACATTTACTCAGATCACCACATAACAAGGTTCTATTAAATTTTTATTAATTTTATTAAATCTGCCAATTATACATTTTATTCTCAGTCTGGTGGTCGAATCAGGTGTTGCTCTTGGACTACTTGACACCTCAGCTCTGCAACCTTTCCAACAAGTGATCATTCCATCTCTGCCTGTATACCTCCTGTATTGGAAAGCCATTACCTTGGACAGTTCTAAATGTTAAGAGTTAAGTCCAAGGACTCATTACCTTAGACAATTCTAACTGTTAGGAGTTAAGTCCTTGGACTCATTACCTTAGACAGTTCTAACTGTTAGGGGTCAAGTACTTGGACTCATTGTACAATTTTGTTAGGAGTTAATTGTTAAATACTTTTAATGACAACTGTCACCATCATCATTATTATTAAAAGCAATAATTTTTAATAATAAACTACTAGCATTTATACCTAATACTTTAAAATTTGCAAAGTGCTTTACATACCCATTTGATCCATACAACAGGCCCATGAGATAGGTGCTATTATTATCTCCATTTTACAGATAAGGAAAATGAGGAGAGAGGTTAAATGACTAGTATGGCTGAGGTAGGATTCAAACTCAAGTTTTCCTGACCCTAAATCCAGAACTCTAGCCAATTTGCTACCTAATTGTACCTCTCTCCTTATATATTCTGAGAGAAAAAGAGAGAAAAGGAAAGACAGAGAGAGAGGGAGAGAGAGAGACAGAGAGAGACAGAGACAGGGACAGACAGACAGACAGAAACAGAGACAGAGAGACAGAGAGACAGAGAGACAGAGACAGAGACAGAGACAGACAGACAGACAGAGAGACAGAGAGACAGCGAGAGAAACAACGAGACCCAGAAACAGAGACAGAGAGACAGAGACAGACAGACAGACAGAGAGACAGAGAGAGAGATAGACAGAGAGAGAGAGAGAATCCATCGTTCCAGCCTATTCAAGCCATTTTGAACTACTTTCCGATAAATTAACTATACTTTCTAGCCTTCTCTAGTTATTGAGTTCTCACCTCTGAATTCAATAAGCTTATCATCTATGTCATCATGCAAGTCACTGATAATAATGTAGAATTTTTCAAGTGAGCCCTATGAAGGCATCCAGGCTAAACCAGTCCAACATTATTAAGACCCATGTCATTTGTTTGAGGGTCAAAAAAGCCAAGGATGTTCAGCCTGGAGAAAAGAAGACTGAGTGGACATGAGAACTCTCTTTTCAAGTATTTGAAAGGCTATCATTTCTCTTGACCTCAGAGGACAGAGCCAAAAACAATGGGTTTGAGCTGGAAAAGTAAAAGGCTTAATGTCAGAGGGAAAAAAGAAGAAACCTTTCTAACAATTAGGATTGTTCCAAATTGGAGTGGGCTATTTATGATAGAAAATAGTGAGCTCCATCTTATTAGAACTCTACAAGCAGGGCTTGGATGACTACCTGGTGGGGATATTATAGAGAGGATTCCTTTTCTGTTTGGATTTTACGATTATGTCCCTTCCAAATCTAAAATTCTGTAATTCAGTGACTAAAATAAACAGACTCAGGGTAGCAGTCCCTCTTCCTTACTTCCTCTATTTTCTGAGAGATGAAATTCAGGAAAGTTTCAAAGAATGGTTCTCTGAAGAGGGAAGTGGGGGAGAGATATATTCAGAAATGAAAGTGAAATAAAAATCCCCCAAAAGTCAATAACTTTATAAAAAATGATCTATAAATAATTAATTCATCAGTTGTTCTGATTTTTGAGGAATAAGATTTCTTTTTATTTCCACTGAGGCAATTGGGGTTAAATGATTTGCCAGGGTCACACAACTAGAGGAATAAGATTTCCAATGGATGTCTTTATTATCTACTGTAGTTGGCCTCTGTGCTACTATTGAGCCAGACCTCTCACTCTATCATCCACTTCTTCCATCTGGCCAACTAGCCTCTCTCCTTTGCATCCCACAGAATGAGTACTTGTAGGATGGATGGATGGATGGATGGATGGATGGATGGATGGATGGACAGATGGATGGATGGATGGATGAGTGGATAGATAAGTGGATAAGTCAATGAAAAGACTTCCAGCCTTCCACAATTAAGCTATGTTGCCACAGAAAATCCAGTGTTAGTCTTTACATGTGGGATAGAGATGGGAGAGGAATTATTTTATCATCTTCTCCTGAAATCCTACTTATCCAGAGATACACTTTTCCCTAGCCCCTTACCATTCTAATTAATATGGCTAGTTTTAGTCAACTTAATAAGCATTAATTAAACACCTATTGTATACTAGTACTAGAGGGGGTTTTTAAGGCAAAAATAGTTCTTGTTTTCAAGGAATTCACATTGTAACAGAAGAGATAATATGCAGACTAGATCAACTGGAGATGATATTAGAGCAAAGACTTTGGCATTAAGGGAGATCGAGAAAGTCTTCTTAGAGAAGGTTTTACTTTATTAACTGTCTAGCTCCTATGGAGGGTTCTAGCTTTACTCAATGGTAAGGTAGGTGACCATCCACACAAAGTGATTTCAGGGATACACAGATATCAGATACACACACACACACACACACACACACACACACACACACACACACCCCCCGCAGTCTCCATTCCCTCCAGATTTCTCTCCAGGCTATTTGAGGTCTGACATCCCTCTGAATCCTAAGACTTTCCTTTTGCTAAACCCATGGGGATTAGCAGTCCTTAACAGACTCGCCATCCTCTGATCATAAGATTTGGAATTGCAAGTTAACTTAGAGATGATCTATTCCAAACTCTTTTATACAGATATGAAAACTGAGGCGCAGAAAGTCTAAACCAATGGCTCAAAATCACACAGGTAGTAACTGAGTTTGAATTAAACTCAGAAGATAGAGAGGTAGTATGGTAGATAGAGCACTGGTCTTGGCAGACCTGAGTTCAAATCCAGCCTCAGACATTTAGTAATTATATGACCGTGGGTAAGTCACTTAATCCAATTGCCTTCCAGAGGAAAAGGAATTAAAAAAAATTTTTTTTAAAGAATTCAAAATCATAGGGCAATGAGCTGGTACCTTAGATGGGGTATTGAGTTCAAATCTGGTTTCAGACACTTACTAGTGTCCGGACAAGTTACTTAACTCAATGGTCTACCTGAGGAAAAAGAGTTTTTAAAATGTTTTAATTAAAAATAAATCAAACCATGGCCTCCTGACTCTAAATTTGCTGCTCTCTCCACTTTATCAAATGGTCTTTCTCACCCAGTAAGTGGACTCTAACATGGTGATGCCATTTTGGTCCTCTTTGAGAGTGAAGGACAATAATCCATGGAGATCTGAGAGCGGGATTTGACTGGGAAACTGCAAGGAGGCAAGAAAAACAATGAGGTAGAGTGGAGAGAATACTGAGTTTGGAGGCCGAGGACCTGGGTTCAGATGCCGGCTCTGTGGCTAATTACCTTGAGACTGTGGAGAAGTTTCTGGACCTGTTTCCTCACATATGACATGAGAGCGTTTCTCACTGAGAAGGTCTCCAGGATTCCTTCTGGCTCTCAAATCTAATCATACAAAGTGGGGTCTTGTTGGTCCAGGATTAGGGAGGCCAGGAGCTCTGCAGGCCAACTGGAGCATCTCTCTCCTGAGATCTTCCTGCCAAGGGGCCATTCCCTGGGTAGCCTGGGAACTCAGCTGTCAGTCCTGCCAATCCACTTGTCAGGTCCCAGCTGCTCTTGCCTGGGATCCTGTCATGGAGTGACTGGCTGGGGCTCTGAATTGCAAATCACCGTGTGATCGCCCCAACTCCTCGGAGTGGCAGCTGCCAGCCCTGAGCCCGGAAACAGCAGGAGGCCTTCAGGGACCACAGGCTTTCTCCGCCCTCGCAAAGCTCCCTCTCCTTTTGCCAATCCCAAGCCACCGTGGCCTCAGACCGGGGAAGAAGAGGCCAGACAAGACATCTGAGACTCCCTCACAGGGGGTGAGAGGGAAGGGAAGGGGATGGGAAGCTCAAAGGGAATCCTAGGCCTTAGCTCTGGAATCTGGCCATGTGACGTACTCCATCCCCTCTCTTAGCCCCAGCTAAGGGGAAAGAGCCATCCAGGAAAATTCTTGGGCTTCCTGGGGCTGAGACCGTCTGGTGAAAATACAAAAGTGGCTGGATCAGGAGGCCAGCACTGGAATCCCAGCTGTGGGTGACTCGGGAAAGCCCTTGCTCTCTCCTGGCCTCAGTTTCTCCCTCTCCACAAAGATGGGTCTGGATTAGATCAGAAGTTCTTAGCTTTCTTTGCATCTCAAGCCACTTTGCTCCGATCTTTTCTCAGGATACAGTTTTTAAATGCTTATAATAAAATAAATAAGCTTGCAGAGGAAATTCTAATTTTAATGAAATAGATATCGAAATCTGTTAGCAATCAAATTAGTTCTAGTTATCAAATTCAAAAAGACTTATCAAAATTCAGTTCCCGGACCTCCAGTTAAGAAACCTGGGAGATGATGGCTAAGACATCTCCTAACTGGAAGTCTAAGCTTCTTCATCCACCCAACAATGGTTCAGGTGTGTAAAAAAGGGCTTTGAGCATGGGTTTGCCCACGAGAAAGAGGATGCCCAGCTCTGCCCACGTGGTCCATTTTTTATCCTCTGAACATCTTCCTTGGAGCCGAGTCCTGTGCACACACTTACAGCCGAGTCCTGTGCACACACTTACACCTCATGACTGTTCACACTCAGCAGTAGAACCAGAAAATCCTCATTTGGGAAACCCTGATTGCTTTGCGAGGGAATCATGAATATTGAGAAATGATTTAGATGTTGGTGGGGCTGGGAGTCAGCCCAGACTCTATTCCCACACCCCTCCCTTTCTCTCCCTAAAATTCCATGTCGATGTCAGCTACGAGCTTTAATTGACTTGGTATTTTTTCCCTCCCTTCAGCTTCGACTTCACCCCCCGAATATACTAACTTTTACCATTTCGTATTATTGTTGTTGTTTTTATCACATCTGACTCTCCATGACTCCATTTGGGGTCTTCTCGAGATTTCTTTCTCATTATTTGCCTCTTCTTTCTCCAGATAATTTTACAGATAAAGAACTGAGGCAAACAGGGTGGCTCCTGGGCTGGTATTCTATCTCCTGTACCAGCTAGTACAGTGGTTACTACCTAGAATGGTAAACTTAATAAGTGGCACTAATTCTGCTAAAAATGTTCCTTTCTTAATGGAAGAGTCATCTCTGAGTAACAGGCTGAAACCACAGTGGATAAGGAATATATAGATATATACTAGAAAGTAATACAGGTATAACTTAGAGATTTTGCAAGTTTAGTTCCAGACCACTGCAATAAAAACTGAGATAAAGTGAGTCACACGAATGTTTTGGTTTCTCAATGCAATAAAGTTGTGTTTATATTATACATTCAGCTATTAAATGTGCAACAGTATTAGAGCTTTTCAAAAGTTCGTACCTTAATTAAAAAATACATTATTGCTTTAAAAAGATGCTCACTACAATCTGAGCCTTTAGTGTATTGTAATCTTTGTGTGTGCGTGTATGTGTATGTGTATGTGTGTGTGTGTGTGTGTGTGTGTGTGTTTATAGCTTTTTATTGACCAGATATGTGCATGGGTAATTTTTCAGCATTGACAATTGCAAAACTTTTTGTTTCAGCTTTTCCCCTCCTTCCTCCCATCCCCTCCCCTAGATGGCAGGCAGTCTCATATATATTAAAGTATATGTTTTTTTTTAAATTAATTAATTAATTTTTACAAAAATTTTATACATAGGTAATTTTTCAGCATTGACAATTGCCAGACCTTTTGTTCTAAATTTTCCCTTCCTTCCCCCCATCCCTTGTCCCAGATGGCAGGTTGACCAATACATGTTACATATGTTAAAATATAAGTTAAATACAATATATGTATATTTGCTGGAGGAAGGTTTTGCTTCAGTGTTGACTGCTGCTGACTGATCGGGACGATGATTAAAGAGGGATGGGAGGCCATGGCACTTTTTAAAAATAAGACAATACTAGGATATACTATAAAATATTTAATATGTATAGGAATGCCTGCCATCTAGGGGAGGGAGTGGAGGGAAGGAGGGGAAAAATTTGGAACAGAAGGGAGTACAAGGGATAATGCTGTAAAAAAAAATTACCTATGAATATGTACTGTCAAAGAAAATGTTATAATTATAAAAATTAATTTAAAAATTTTTTTAAAAAGTGATAAAAAAAGAAGAAGAAAGACAATAATGAAAATTTGCCCATCTATTGATTCTTTCCTTCACTTAAACACTTAGAGAGCTTCATAGAGTTATTAATTGGCCTAATTTCAATATTGTTATGTCTCAGGGAATAGGGAAACCTGAGGAGAGGGAGAGAAACAGAGCTTCAGCCCATTGGTGGAGCAATCAGAATACACACAACATTTATCAATGGGCCACTTTACATGGGCACAGTTTATGGGACCCCAAAATGATGCCAATAGTAATATCAAAGATCGCTCATCACAGATTATCACAACTGATATAATCAAAATGAAAAGGTTTGAAATATTGTTAGAATTACCAAAATGTGATAGAGAGAAGATGTGAGTGCGTGCTATTGGAAAAATGGCAAAAATAGATTTGTTGGATGCAGTGTTCCACAAACCTTCAATTGTTTAAAGAAATTAGCTCACTATCTGCTAAGTGTAATAAAGTAAAGCACAATAAAGTGAGGTAAGCCTGTATGTAGTCCTTTCTTTCAGGAAGCTATGTTGAGATGGAGGAAGGAAGAGGGAGACAGATTGAGAGATACTAAAAGAAAGACGGAGAAGAAGAGGAGGAAGAAGAGGAGGAGATGGGAAATGGTGAGGAGAAGGAAAGAAGAAGAAGAGAAAGAGGAAGAAGAAGGAGGAGGAGCAGGAGGAGGAAGAAGAAAAGGATGAGGAAGGGTTAGGAGAAGGAAGCTAAAAAGGTAGCAAAATAGCAAAGAGAAGCAAAATCAGTCAAGAAGATTTGAAGTCCTACTTTTGTTACATACTGGCCATGTAACTTTGAGCAAGTCATTTCTCAGTGTCCCAGAGAATTAAAATAATAGCTTCCAGATTTAGCGAAAACACGGTCTTGCATCTGTGGAAGGGGCTTCCTTATTGGGGAACTCCCCGTATCAATGAAATTATAAACCCAATCTCTGCTTCATTTCTTCCCCCCTCACCCCCGCTGGGGTTAAGTGACTTGCCCAGGGTCACACAGCTAGGAAGTGTTAAATGTCTGAGATTAGATTTGAACTCGGGTCCTCCTGAATTCAAGTCTGTGCTCTATCCACTGCGCCATTATAAACCCAATCTCAACCCATATACATACAAATAAATAAATTAAATAGATATATGTTACCCCCAAAGTCTTAGCATAGTCTTAAGCTCTTTAATTAATTTCTATTTCTATTTCTATAAAATTTAATTCACATTACATTTTTTTTAAATTTTTTATTATATATATATTTTTATAATATTATCCCTTGTATTCATTTTTCCAAATTATCCCCCCCTCCCTCTATTCCCTCCCCCCGACGACAGGCAATCCCATACATTTTACATGTGTTACAATATAGTCTAGGTACAATACATGTGTGTGAATATCATTTTCTTGTTGCACAATAAACATTAGAATCCGAAGGTACATGCAACCTGGGCAGACAGATATTAGTGCTAACAATTTACATTCACTTCCCAGTGTTTCTTCTCTGGGTGTAGCTACCTCTGTCCATCATTGATCAACTGGAAGTGAGTTGGATCTTCCTTATCACATTACATTTTTAATATTCACTTTACAATTTTGAATTCCAAATTCCTTCCCTGCCTCCAAATGGGGTTCCCTCCCAGGAGAAGGCAAACAATATGATACCCATTATACATGCAAAGTCATGCAAAACATAAACTTTTTAATAGCTTAAAGCTTATATGACAATATAAGCTCCTCATGAGGTGGGACTATTGTCATTTTTCTTTGTATTCCCAATGCCTGACACAAAGCAGGTACTTAAAAAATGCTTGTCGATATATGGAGAAAGGATGATGAGAGAGACAGGAACAGAAAGACAGAGAAAGACCAAAGTATGGATTATGCATAATATGTACATTATATATATTGTACATACAACTGTGATAGTATAGTGGTTAGAGCATCAGGTCTAGAGTCAGGAGGATCTAAATTCAAATTTGATCTTCCATACTTTCTAGCTAGGAGAGCCTGGACAAGTCACTTCACTGTTTGCCTCAGTTTCCTCCTCTGTAAAATGAGCTGGAGAAGGAAATGGAAGAACCTCTCCAGTATTTTTGCTAAGAAAACTCCAACTGGGGTCACAAAGAGTCACACATGACTGTACAACAAAAATATTCCCTATATTATATACATATTATGAGAATATTTGTTTTGCCTGCAAATATACATATATACATTATTATACAGTTTATTTCGGACAAATAGAACAAAATTTCAGATTTAAATACCAACATTCTCTAATCACTTCCTAGGATCATAGATTTAAAAAGAAAGTAGAAGAGACTTTAGCGGTCATTCTGTCTACTTCACAGGAGGTAGCACAGACTCCCTGACTGCCGGCCCAGCCTTCCACACATTACTCTACTCTCCCTTCCTATCCTACTCCAATGTAAACCCCTTGAGAGCAAGGACTATCTCATTTTGGTCACGGTACCCTCAATGCTCAATTCACTGCCCGGCACATAGTAGGAGCTTGCTAAATGCATGCTGACTGATGTGCAGTCACAGCTCTTATCTGCTGCAGGATATTTTTTTTTTAGCAGTTACCTTGACACATTCGAGCATCCTCACAGTCAAGGATGCTAATGCTATGTGTATCTCCAGATAATGGTGACAGATGGGGAGCTGATGAAGATGGGGCGGATTCCACATGCTGGCCGTGTGGTCATGGGAAAGTATTTTCTCTCTCTGACCCATGGTTTCCACATCTACAAAATGGAGGTGTGTGCTTCCCAGGGTTGTTGCTTAAAAACATTAAAATATTATAGAAAATACTATCAATTTTCTTGTGTAGCAAGACAATTGTATAAATATGTATACATATATTGTATTTAACATATATGTTAAGTCTGGAGAGATTTATATGAACTGATGCTGAGTGAAATGAGCAGGACCAGGAGATTGTTGTATATTTCAGCCACAATACTATATGATGATCAATTCTGATGGACGTGGCCCTCTCCAACAATGAGATGAACCAAATCAGCTCCAATAGCATAGAAATGAACTGAACCAGCTACACCCAGCGAAAGAACTCTGGGAGACGACTATGAACCAATACATAGAATTCCCAATCCCTCTATTTTTGTCCGCCTACATTTTTGACTTCCTTCACAGGCTAATTGTACACTATTTCAAAGTCCAATTCTTTTTGTACAGTAAAACAATTGCTTGGTCATGTATACAATATATGTATTTAACATATGTAACATGTATTGGTCAACTTACCATGAGGGGAAGGGGGAGGAGGGAGGGGGGAGGAAGGGAAAAGTTGAAACAAAAGATTTTGCAATTGTCAATGCTGGAAAATTACCCATGCATAATTTTTTTGTAAAAATTAATTTAATTAATTAATTAAAACCCTATACTTTAACATATATGCCATCTAGAGGGGGGGGGGGAAGGTGAGGAAAAGTTGAAACAAAAGGTCTTGCAATTGTCAATTACTATGCATAAAATTTTTGTAAAAATGAATTTAATTAATTAATTAAAACCATATACTTTAACATATATGGGACTGCCTGCCATCTAGGGGAGGGAGTGGGGAGGGGGGGAAGGAGGGGAAAAGTTGGAACAGAAGTTTTTGCAAGGGTCAGTGTTGAAAAATTGCCCATGCATATGCTTTGTAAATAAAAAGCTATAATAAAAAATAAAATTAAGGGATGTACAATATTTTTAGGTATACTATTGCACACTTGCATATATTGGTTTTCACTTATATTTCTACCGTGTTTAACATAGATGGAACTGGGGGGGGGGAAGGAGGGGAAAAGTTGGAACAGAAGTTTTTGCAAGGGTCAGAGTTGAAAAATTGCCCATGCATATGCTTTGTAAAGAAAAAATCTATAATAATAATAATAATGATAATAATAATAATAATAATAATAATAAAGATAAAGAAAATACTATGAAAAGCTCTTCATGAAATTGTCTGCAGGTGAAACAGATTGGCCCAAGTGATTTTGCTTAAATGAGCTTAAAAAAAAGCCCCTGCCCCCATTCCCTGGGCGATCAGCTTCCTTTCCCGGATTTATGAAATGCAATAGAGTTCCCTAAGAAGAAGGGGGGGGGGGAGTTGGGATTCTCCCAACAAAACCTCAGCAGTCAGGCTTTATCCCTCAGAGGGAAACCACCTGCGGGAATAGAGCCCTCTCTGGTCGCTGGCAGAAGATCCTTAAGAAGGATGATTAATCACTGAATAAACACAGGAGCTGACAACTACATAATGACCCGGAGAAAGGCAGCCGAGAGGCCGGAGCATGGGTGCATGTGGTCCAGCCCCAGTGGGTGGAAGGGACGAAGAAGATGGATGAGCCTGGGAAGAAGTGACACTTGAGTGTCTTGTCTCTTTCCAACCCCCCACCCGGCTCCTCCCCGATTCGACAACCGGCCCCCACGTACCTCCAGCGGACATGCTCCCCACGGTTGTCAGAGCCCGCCCCTCCCCAGCCCGAGCAGCTCCAGAAAAATTAAACTAATGACTCTTTAAATTGGCATTCTATGCTCAGACGCTGACCGAAATCGGAGCCCCTGAAAGTGACAGCCTAATCCATTACAGCGGAGGAAGCTCGGGCTGATTACAGGCCCAGATTACCCCAACTACGTCCTGACTAATTTGAAAAATGATGAATCACCAAATTTACGCGGGGCTCCGATGAGTCAATTATCCTAAGCAGCGATAGCAAAAGCTCATATTTTTCGACGCCGAGGACCGGAGCATAGTCTGTGTAATAATAAACAAAATTGAGGTCTATTAGCCACTCTCAGATGACCAGATCATTAGCAGCCAGAATGTTGCTCTCATTTTTCAATATATTTTCTTTTCCAGGATGCGTTTCCTTGCCCCAAGGAATCCCTGTTAGCCCAAGTTTATTAACATGGAAAAAAAAAAAAAAAGAGCTGCAGGAAATGAAATATGAGTTTGGAGCGATCCGGACCCTGGGCAGAAGCTCTCCCTTAGCATGACCTTCCTCAGGCAGAAGTCACACCGTGTCACGCCCCTGTCCAAAAGCCCTGTCTATAAGACAAAGTCCGGCCTCATTTGTCCGGCATTTCACTGTCTGACTCCTACCTACATTTCCGATCTAATTTCATCCAGTTCAGCTTTGTCCATTCCGGGTTCTAGACAAAAGGGGCTACAGCCATTTCCTCAGCTCTCCATTGCTGACCTCTGTAAATCTGCACAGGCCATTCCGCGGACTTTATATGGACTGCCTCGTCATCTCTGGTTCTCGTTAACTAGAGAATTTCATTTTGCCAGGTAAAAGTGATGGGGTCCTCGAGAAGTCTATCATAAGCAGAAGAAATCGGAGTATAATCTGATAAGCAACCTAGACACGGGAGGAAAGGAGATCTCAGTGGGTGCAGAGAAAAGATGTGTAGGATCCCTTGGAATAAAGTGTTGTAGAAAAAACTGAACCCAGAAGATAGGGGAGATGCTAAAAAAGAATGGGATTCTGAAACCAGAATTCATTGAGGAGGGAAAATGGAAGAGGCCGATGGAGATGAATAGAAAATTCAGCAACCTATTCAGATGGACAGAAAACGAAAGTAGATGTTTATTCGTTATAATAATGTTATATGGTCTTAGGAAGGGGCAGCTGGGTGGTACAATGAATAGAAGGCCAGGTCTGGAGTCAAATTCAGCCTCAGACACTAGCTAGGTAACCCAGAGCAAATCGCTTTATCCTGTCTGCCTCAATTTCCTCATCTGTAAAATGAGCTGCAGAGAAAAAAATGGAAAACCATTCCAGTGTATTTGCCAAGAAAACCCCAAAGTCAAGTACATTACTGAAAATGACTAAGCCACAAATAGTCTTTAAAAAATAGTGTCTGGACATGTATACATATATTGTATTTAATTTATACTTTAACATATTTAACATGGATTGGTCAACTTGCCATGGGGGTGGGGAGAAGGGGAAAAATTGGAACAAAAGGCTTGGCAATTGTCAATGCTGTAAAATTATTCATGCATATATCTGGAAAATAAAAAGCCATAATTAAAAAAAAATAGTGTCAAGAGTGCTAAAGTTCAGAATGACCTGAAGCTGGCTAGAGAAGCTAATACAACAAAAAGGCCTTTTCTTCTTTCTTTTATTATTATTATTATATTAGAAGAGAATTTATTATTACTATGTTAAGTAAAAGGCAGCTGAAAGAAAGAATAGGATCTTTGCTTAGGGTGGACTATACAATCTTTACTGACAACACAGAAAGAGCAAAGCTGCCTCATTCCTGATTTGTTCTGCTTTCTCTACATAGGAGATGTTTACACTGCAAATAACCAAACAAAAAAAATGACTATAGGGAGATGCTACCCAAGGAGCTAGTGAGGGAGCATTGAGCTTCTTCGGATGAAGGCAACGCCACCTGGCCCAGATGAATTCCATCCTCGGGTCAATAACTGGCAGTTGTGATGTGGAGCCACTGGCAGTGAGATATGAGAGAGTAAGGAAAATAGGAGAGAGACTACTAGACTGGAAAGGAGTAATTGTCTTGGTTTTCGGGGGGGGGGGGAGGGAGGAAAAACAAAAAGGGAAAAGAATAGATCCTACAAGAATGATTTTGGAGTGACTTACATGAACTGATGCTAAGTGAAATGAACAGAACCAGGAGATCCTTGTACACGGCAACAACAAGATTATATACAAAGATCAATTCAATAGACATGGCTCACATCAACAAGGAGGTGATTCAGACCAGTTCCAATGATCTTGTGATGAAGAGAGCCATCTGCACCCAGAGAGAGAACGGTGGGAAATGGGGATCATCATTCATAGTATTTCCATTCTTTTTTGTTATTGTTTCCATGCATTGTTTTCTTTCTTGTTTTCCTTTTTGATCTAATTTTTCTTGTGCAGCATGATATTTGTGGAAATATATATAAAGGAATGTTTAACATATATTGTATCACTTGCCAACTGGGGGAAGAGGTGGGGGGAAGGGAGGGGGAAAAATAGAACACAAGGTTTTGTAGCTATGAATATTGAAAATTATCCATATATATTTTGAAAATAAAAAAGCTTTAATTAAAAAAAAGGAGAATAGATCCTGCAATTTAGAGACTAATGAGCTTAATTTCAATTCCTGGGAAAATCTTGAAGGTATTAGTGGCTTCCTGGTGGACAGTGTAAAAATGAGAAATAGCACTAAATAGTCTAGAGGCTCAGATGTAGGCAGTTCAGTGGTCAAAAGCATTGGACCCAACTCATTATTCTTTTTCCAATTCTGTACTTGCTGTGTGACAATAGATGAGGTACTTAACCTCTCTGTGCCTTTATTGAGGCTGACTGATTTAGACTAGAACAGCCTTTCACTTCAGAATCACGAGGATGAACCTTAAAGATCATTCAGTTACAGAATTTTAAAAAGGGTTATTCCACAGAAGAGAGGTTTGTTCTGCTTACCCCCAAAGGTAGAACAAGAAAAGATAGGGTAAAAGTTATAATCATAAGGGCATCTAATTGAAATCAGGAGGATTTGAGTTCAAATCTAGTCTCAGACACTTAACACTTCCTGGCGGTGTGACCCTGGGCAAGTCACTTAACCCCGATTTCCTCAGGGGGAAAAAAAAAAAAAAGTTACCATGATGCAGAATTTGGCTTGATGTCAGGAAAATAACCTTGGAGAGAAAAGCTATTAAAAATGGTATCCACTGCCTTTGAAGGGAGTGAGCTCTCTGTCACTGGATGGAAAGCCTAGATGGCCATTTTGTCCACTTTGTCCATTGTACAGAAAGGATTTGGAGGCAGGACTTAGACGTCTCACACTGAAATTGAATAATCCTGTAAATCTCAGAGTATACAGAGCTTCTTTGACCATCTAGTGCCACAGACATACATCCAAGAAGGAGGCTCCAGCCAGCCAGCTTTTGTGTGAAGATCTGGCAGAGTTGGAGGTGAACCATTCCCTTCAGTGATTGGTCTACTTGTTTGGGAATTTTTTCTTCTATGTGGGATTGGGTCCTTGAACAGCGGATGCAGCCCTCCACGTGGAGGATGCTGGTGACTTGGCTTCTGAGAGTCAGTTGAAGTATTAAGAGAAGGGCCTTAAAAAGCCTGGAGAGCATCTGTGGACATTCTGTAGGTGGTTCCAATTAACTAGTCACATGGTTAGGAAGAGCCTTTTTCAGTTGGCTAAGTCATAGAACCTTCAGCATTTTCACAAAGGTCCCCATCCGCTCTGGCCATCTCTTTGTTCCTCAGAGTCTTCATTCATTTTGTGGCTTTAAGGCCCTGAGAAATGGGCCTGGGTCCTTGGCCATTGGACTTAGTTCTCTCCTATTTCTGATGAAGGGTCTAAAGTCTCCAATCTCTGAGGTCAGGAGGGCCGACCACAGGAATCTGGAAATAGGAATCCAGGCCTGATGTTGCGGCCAGCCTGGCATCTCTACTCCCAGGAGCAAGGTGTGATCTGGGAGTGACCTTCTGGAGCCAGGCCAGAGAGAGCTGAAACAAAGACTCATTCAGTTTAAGCCACATCTGGACATGGGTTTGGTGGAACCAGGGCTATGCTGCTGGGACTGAGCTCCTCCAGAGAGTAAGGTACTATAGGAGAAAGTATATCCCAGAAGTACCAGGGAGAGAAAGATTTATATATTTGTTCTTGCTATATATTTTTGAAAATCCATTTGAAAATGTTATCTATTGTTATGTGGTTAAGTAGAACTGAGATGCTACTTATTGGCTGTCTAAAATGGAGGGAACATCACCAAGGGGAGCTCAAGCCCATGGCAATAGAGACACCCTCCCTGACCCCACAGGTTTCCAGAGACCTGAGTAGGAGTGCAGGGAAGGGGAGCCCAGCAAAAGTAAGTGACCTTTGGCAAAGTCACATAGCACAAGGACTGTGGACTCCCAGACCATCTCTCCTCACGCTATCTCATGCTCCCCTTGCTGTATCGCCAGCACTGAGCACAGTGTCTGTCACATAGTAGGTATTTAATAAATATCGACTGATTGATTTCTAGCCTCTCTGAATAAATTGCACAATGCTAGAAAATGGCAGGCAAGTGTGCACTCTGGTTTCCCTTACAATCCTGAATGAGCTGCCCGGACGGACGGCTTTCCTGTTTGAATGAATCGGAGTTACAATACTTGGGTTGGTCATTTGGGGCAAGCTTACATGAGAGGAGTAGAACACAATAGGGTTTGGACTAAGGTAGGAAGGAGATTTATTTCCTCCTAGGCAAATGCTTTGGATCTAGAGCCAGAGGAACTGGGTTCAAATGCTGCCTTTTCCATTATTACATGTGTAAACTTGAACAAGTCCCTTGACTTCCCTGATCCTCCGTTTCCTCATTTATAAAATGAAAGGGATAGTTTATAAGATCCCATCTAGCTCCCAATCCATGATTCTATAATCCAAAGGATTCCAAAACCACAGAGTTGGAACCATCTTAGCCAATCAAGAATCCCTACTAATAATAGCTAACATTTTTTAATTTTCAGGTTTACAAAGTTCTTTATATCCATTATCTTATTTCATCCTCACAATTTTATGAAGTAGTGCAATAAGTATTATCACACCATTTTACAGATGAAAAAACTGAGATTGAGCCATTGTGACTTGACCAGCCAGCAAATATCAAAAGCAGAATTTGAATACAAGTCTTTCTGACTCGAGTTCAGCCTGCTTTTCCCTCTGCCACAATGTATCTGAAGTCCTTTCTGGGTCTAGAACTATATTCCTTAGAGCTAGCAAGAAGGAAAAGGACTGGACTTCCTTTGCTTGACCCCAAAGGGCAAAACCAGGATCATTGAGGGAAGTCACAGAGTCTCTGCCTTTCAGTTAATGGGTGTTCTTTCAGCAGAACCCATTCCCTCCCCGGAGAGCCCTTTGCGCATTTGGACAGCGTCCTTTGTGGGGAAGATTTTTCCCTCCTCAGGACTCGATGGCCTCTCAGAAACTTCCTCTCACTACTTAATCCTGACCTCTGGAGACAAACTGAGAGCCAGGCCTTCCACATATCAGCCCTTCAGATACTTGAAGTATGTCTTCACCTTCTCCAAACTAAACATCTCCAGTGCCTTCAATCAAACCTCATATAATCAAACAACAATAACTATTATTACTAAGCATCTAATAGGTTCTAGATACAGTGCTAGACAATGAGGATCCAAAGGGGAAAAAATACATCAGTTCCTGCTCTGAATTCCCAGATAACATGGAGGGAGGGAGAAAGACAGACAAACAGACACACAAAGACAGACAGAGACAGAGACACACACAGAGACAGACACACACAGGGAGACAGAGAGAGAGAGAGAGAGAGAGAGAGAGAGAGAGAGAGAGAGAGAGAGAGAGAGACAGAGACAGAGACAGAGACAGAGACAGAGAGAAAGACACATACAGAAACAGAGACAGATAGAGACATACAGAGACACAGAGACAGAAAAAGACAAACATACACAGAGACACAGGCAGACAAACAGATAGACAAATACCATTTCTTAAGTGTTTGCTATGCCCCAGGTTCAGTGATGATTCCTAGGAAATATGAGCAAAAAGAAAGCCCCTGCCCTCAAAGGGCTTATATTCAAATAGAAAAGGAGTAAAAGGGGAGTAGGGAAAGAAGTAAAAATGGAGTGGGAAAGGAGTAAAAGTAGAGTGGAAAAAGGAGTAAAAGTAGAGTGGAAAAAGGAGTAAAAGTGGAGTGGGAAAAGGTGAGAAAAGGAGTAAAAGGGGAGTAGGAAAAGAAGTAAAAGGGGAGTGGGAAAAGAAGTAAAAGTGGAGTGGGAAAAGGAGTAAAAGTGGAGTGGGAAAAGGAGTAAAAATAGAGTGGGAAAAGAAGTAAAAATGGAGTGGGAAAAGGAGTAAAAGTGGAGTGGGAAAAGGAGTAAAAGTGGAGTGGGAAAAGGAGTAAAAATAGAGTGGGAAAAGAAGTAAAAATAGAGTGGGAAAAGAAGTAAAAATGGAGTGGGAAAAGGAATAAAAGGGGAGTAGGGAAAGGAGTAAAAATGGAGTGGGAAAAGGAGTAAAAGGAGAGTGGGGAAAGGAGTAAAAGAGGCACTTGTAATCACTAGCAATAGTTAGCATGTGTATGGCACTTGACAAACATTATCCTGTCTTCCCAACAACCCCGGGGAGCTGGATGTTATTATCATCCCAATTCTACAGAATGAAGCCGGGAGAGAATGAGTGACTCACTCAAGATCACACCGCTAGTAAATATCTGGGCTCGGATTGAAACCGGTGAATACAGTTCCTATGGTATGAAAATTGGGGGATGTTAGCGCTGCTTTGAGCCCTAAAGTTCTGCAGTTCTCTGATAGAAATTCTTATTTCTGCTCCTCCCTTCTTTCTTTTAGCGCCCCCCTCCCCAAATCAGTGGAAAGCTTCAGTCTGAGGATTAGGGCAAGGGCCGGCCGGGGTCCATTCAATGTGAATCAATGGGCCCTCACCCTCACACCCCAACCTCATTCTCCGGTAATTGGCGAACGCCGATCTTTGCGAATGTCACAGTATAACAACCACCAGGTATTTACTTCTGGGTGGATTAACATGAATGGGTCGATTGTATTGGATTGCCAATTTTGTGGGCGGGGATTTGAAAGCCTGCACAATAAACTGTTATTTAACTTGGTGAAATGGGAAGGAAAAAAGAAATGCCAGTATTCTGAGGTTCACTTCCTTCTGTCCCGATCTGCATGCGATCTGCATAACCGGAGGCCCCTGGGAGCCTGCTCTAATGATAACATTGGCGTTAGGAGGCTGCTACCTGGGAAGAAGGTGGGGCACGTGTGGGAGGCAATTTTTTCCATGCAGATGTGAAACAGAAAAAAAATATTTATTAGGAGAAATAATAGATTGAGATTTACAAAGAAAAACAATCAAAGGGGTTGGTGTTTCGGGAGTTGTGTTCACTGACTGTCTAAAAATATGTTTCTGCCCAAGCTCTTGGCTTCCAAGTAAAGGCAAATATCCTCCTGCCAGGATTCAAGGGTCCACCAGTTCCTTTTCTTTGGTGGTTCCAGAGAACCAGCTCCCTTGGGGGGAATAATCCAATAATTAGGTTAATTACAGAAATCAGCTTCCCTAGTCTGTGGGGGGGGGGTCTCCTCTTTTTACAAAATCACCATGATCAAGGAGGCAAGATCATTAACGAGGTACCAATATAGCCTTGGATTTCCCACCATAGCCAGACACTTCTAGCTATGGTCTGACTGCCCTTGGATTCTGAACACTCGAGACCCAACCCTGTTCTCCCTCTTTCCTGACTAATCTGCTCCTTGGTACAATAGAATGAGCACTGACTTTGAAACCAGAGGCCTGAATTCAAATCCTCCCCCTGTAGCCCACTCCTTGGATAGAAACAGGTCAATTACTTCAGTTCTTTAACTTCAGTTTCCTCATCCATGAAATGAAGGGAGTGGGCTTGATGGCCTCCAAGGTGGATCCCAGATCTATATTTATGACCTTATGATGCTCTAATTCCCAAACACTTAGCACATAGTAGGCACTTTAAAAAGGTGAGTTTGAATGGAGTGATAGCCCTCTAAAGCAGATTTTCACTGAATTATGTCAGAGATTTCATGAAGCAGATGCTCCACGAATGTCTGTCTAACTGATTAAGTGATCCTGCTCAGTTGAAGCCCCGGCTTCTCTGGTTTACTACTTTCTAAAGGAGGGAGGGCACCCTGGCACTCATCCAGCCACAGCTATCTCACAGGCAGAAAAAATGAATGAGACGAGAGAGAGAAAGAGACAGAGAGACAGAGACTGAGACAGAGACAGAAAAAGAGAGAGCAGACAGAGACAGAGAGACAGAGAGAGACAGAGACAGAAAAAGAGACAGAGACACAGAGACAGATAAAGACAGAGACAGACAGACAGACAGATTTTCTTAGAAGAGTTGCCCCGTGCAATCCTCCAGAATTGCTATTCTTTAGTAAGTCAGCCCAAAGCAGTCTATTCTTCCTGTTCTTCACTTCCCAACATCTCCTAACCTCTGCTGCTTTCACCTGAAGTCCTCCCCACCAAGATCTAGCCCCAGTTCTTGTCACCTTCTCTAATTTAAATACCTCACAATGTAGCCCAGGCATAGAATCATGGGAAGATTGCGCTGGAAGAGGACTTCTACATCACTTCATCCAGCTCCCTACTTTATTTTCAGATATTTATTTATTTATTATACTGAAATTAACAAACAACAAATAAAATGGGCATTTTCATATATGCAACATAATAGAAGAGGATTGTACACAAAACACCAATGTATAGTTTGTTTGTTTGTTTGTTTTTTAATAATAAGTTCAACATCTTTTGGGCTTTTTTATTATCTTCTCATTTTATTTTTAAAAATTCTTCAAAAAGATTTTTTTTTCTTTTACTTTTTCACTTAATTTTTTTTTTTGCTATCCTGATCCTATCCTCTCCTTCCCACTTACCTATTCACTCTGTAAGAAAAAAGAAAAAGAAAACACAGTAACACAAATTCTTTGTCAGATAAAACATATTCTTGCATTGGTCTTATCTAAAAATATACCTGCCTTGGATCCCTTCTCTGTCCATCAGGTAGGAATAAACTTCATCAAGAGTCTTCTGAAAATAAACTGATCGGTACAATGATCAGTTCTCAAGTCTTTCCAAGTTGTATAAATTGTTCTTTGCTCCATTCACCCTCTTCTGAATCTTTTCATACACACCTCCCAGGTTTCTTCAAAACTGTCCATTTTGTCATTTCTCATGGCACAGTAACATTCCAATGAAAGAATACACCACAATTTATTCAACTGTTTCCCATTCGATGGGCTCCAGCTTCATTTCTAGTTCTTTGCTACAAACAAAAAAAGTTGCTATAAATCTGTATAGATGGGGACTCTTCCTCTTTCCTTGACATTTTTTGGGGGGATAGACATGCCTAAGAAAGTTATCTCTGGATCAAGAAACATGCACAGTCTAGCAACTTTGGGAACCTAGTTCTAAATTGCTTTGCACAATGGCTGAACCAGTTCCAGGTTCCACCAATGGTCCGTTTACGTCCTTGACTGCCCAAGTCCTCCAGTCATTGATATTTGCCCTTTTTGTCATCTTTGCCAGTCTGATAAGTGAGAAAGGCAACCTCAGAGTTGCTTTAATTTGTATGTTTCCAAACTCTGGTGATCTGGAGCATTTAAAAAATCTAGTTACCCATAGTTTGGAGTCCTTCCTTTGAAAACTATGTTTTTGGGGGCAGCTAGGTGGTGCAGTGAATAGAGCATCAGCCCTGAAGTCAGGAGGACCTGAGTTCAAATCTGCCTTCAGACACAACACTTCCTAACTGTGTGACCCTGGGCAAGTCACTTAACCCCAATTGCCTCAGCAAAAAACAAAAAACAAACTCTATATTCCTGTTGTTTGATGATCTACTGGAGTCAGACTGGGCACTCATTTTAAAAATGAAGAAACTGAAACTAAGAAAGGGAAGAGAATGTGGCAAAAATTAAGGCCCATGTTGTCAGTTAGTGACTGGACAAACAGGGCCTGGAGGTTCAGATCCCTGATCCACTCATCTTTTTTTTTTTTTTTTTTCAAGAGTTCCTTCTTAATTACTCAATTAGATCCCAATATATAAGAATTATTAAATATCTACTAAGCAGACAGGGGCAGCCATAGTGCACAGGAATCAGAAAATCTCATCTTTCTGAGTTCAAATCCCACCTCAGATATTTGCTTAGCTGTGTGACCCTATGCAAGTCACTTAACCCTGTTTGCCTCAGTTTACTCAAAAATAAAGGGCCTTTCAGCTTTTGAACCATGATCCATGATTCTTCTGACATCAGCCAGACATGGCTCTTGAATGATTAAGAATTATTTTCTGCCTTTGGGGGGAAAATAAGTAAATGATTTATTACTATTGTGTGTGTGTGTGTTTATGACTTCCAAATAATCCCCAACAGACTGAGCCAACAAATAGTTTACTAATCAAAACCTATCCACCCCTCTAATCTGCATCCCCCAGCCCCACCTCCTTCCGGAGGAGAGCAGGGAGGGGCCTTTTGAGGTCTCCCTAAATTCTAGCTCCTTCCCTTTGGTATTATCTCCAATCTGTGTGGCATGTGATTTCTTTGAACCTAGTGGTTTGTGTCTCTCCCTGCCCTTTAGATTGGCAGCTCCTTGAGGGCAGGCAGGGGTTTCTGTCTCTCTTAGTAGGCCAAGTAGTTAGCCCAATGCCAGGCACATGTATATAAGTGCTCCCCAAGAGAGGCAGCTAATTACTAACACGCTAATTAGACACTGCTAATTAGCAGCAAGCTGATCAGACTGTCGTAGCTAATTAGCAGCAGAGCCAGGTTACACCATGCTGGTTCCCTGAAATCAGATCCTAACAGAAACCTACCTGAAAGCATTTAGGAAAGGCTGAGAATTTGCTGTTGCTGTTCTGTCCTTTGGGGGTTTCTTGGCAAAGAGATCGGAGTAATTTTTCACTTCCTTCTCCTGCTCATTTCATGGATGAGGAAATTGAGACAAACAACGAGGTGAGGGACTTGTCCAGGGTCATATAGCTAGTGACTGACTGAGGTTGGACTTGAATTCGGGTCTCCCTGACTCCAGACCCAGCCTCTATGCAACATAGCTCCCCCTAGCTGCCCAAGATGAAGAATACAACTCATAATGCTGACTTCCAAGGTCATCAATGTCCTATGATAACAGATATGGAATCTCAAACGTCTCATTTTACAAATAAAAAATATAAAGAGACTCTGATTTCCCATGATCACACAAGTAGAAATATCAAAGGCAGGATTTGAACCCATGCTTTCTGCTTTCCTTTCCATGCAAAAGTGGTCCACAAGGGCCATTTGCTCCTTTTCTAGCCAATTATCATCAATTAGCAAGCAGAAATTAAGAGGATTTAAATACCTAACATAGTCATTTTTAACCCATTTCCTTCCATGGATATAATTTTGTTATTTTATTTGTCCTCATTGAGGATTTTCACCCAATCAGGAAAATCTGAGCATTAATAGCCATTCCTTCTATTCAGATTGACAGTTCTTCCATAATCCATGGTCTTGTACCTGCAACTTAGCAAATGGTCTAGCCCACAGGGCAGTTGGGTAGCTGTCCCGTGCTAGATCTGAAATCAGGAAGACTCGTGTTCCTGGGTTCAAATCCAGCCTCAGAAACTTTACTAGCTGGGTGACTCTGGGCAAGTCCCTTAATTTTGTTTGCCTTAGTTTCCCCTTCTGGAAAATGAGCAGGAGAAAGAAAGAACAAATGGGGTCAGAAAGAATCAGACACAGCTAAAAAAAAAAAAATAACAGCAACACAGGCACTACCTTTCAATAGCCAACTACAGGCAAAGATGGTTTTTATCTTTAAACTGAAGATCAATAAATTTTCATTTAATGATCTTGTTCAAAGTGCTTCCCCATAGGCTCAGTGACCAAACATTACGAAGAGACACTTATCAAAGAAAGAATCATAAAATTACTAGTTAGCATAGTTTACTCCCTAATCATTGAGATGCAAATTTAAACCTCCCTGAGGTCTGCCCAGAAAACTGGCAAGGATGATAGAGTCAATTCTGGAGAGGCTGTGAAAAGGCAGGCACATTAATATAATGTTAGTGGAGCTGTCAATTGGTCTAGCCATTCCAAAATGCAACAGGTGATTAAATTATATTAAGAAAATGAGAAAAATATCCATATCCTTTGACCCAGAGATCCCACTAAGACATCAAAAGAGATCAAAATAGGAGAAAAAAGGCTATAAGCTTCACATTTTTGTACATCTGAAACACTGGAAGCAAAATTGATGCCCATAAATTGAGGGAAGGTTGAGCAATTATGTGTTAAGGCAGTTAAGTGGTCTACAGAAAAAGCATTGGACTTAAGAGTCAGGAAAAATCTGAGTTTGAATTCTACCTCAGATATTTACTAGATGTGTGATCTTGGACAAGTCATTAACCTTTGCCTTAGTTTTTTTATCTACAAAATGAGCATAAGGTTGCTGTGAGGTTCCAATGAAATAACACTGAGCACTTTTCAAACCTTAATGTGCTCTATAAATATTAGTTATTACTCAAATATAATGGGTTGTTATCAACATTAGAAATGGTGAGTACAAAGAAGCATGGGAATCATGGGAAGACAGCTGAACAATGGGAAATGCAGTAAGCAGAATCTGGACAACAATGTGTCCGATGACAATGACAAACAATCAAGCCTGAATGCTGCAAAATTAAAATGACCAAATTTTCTCTAAAGAAGATAGTGAAAGGTACCTCCTTTCTGTCTTTATAGAGATAGGAGACTATGGGTGGAGGACACTGCATACAGCTTCAGATATTTTTATGTATTGACTTTGCTGAACTCATTTGTTTTCTTTTTAAAATTCTTTGTTTAAAAAGAAGAGAGAGGAATAATAGGAATATATTAGGGAAAATATATTGGAAAAAAATGGGAAAACCAATTTTGTCTGAGTTGAGGGCCTTGGATGAAATGTTCTGTCAAGTTCTCCTCAGGACATCAAAGATGGCTTTTCTAGGCATCTGTAAAAGGAAGGGGTTGAGCTAGCTTGGTAAAAATGATGGTAAAAATGAACAAAAATTTAAGAAAAAAAATGATATTGATAAATTTTGGTAATAGCAATTCATTTCCATAACACATTAAAGTTTGCAAGACTTTCTTCCCAACCATCCCAAGAGGGTCGTCATCTCCATTGTACAGTTAAAGCTAGAGAGACCTTAAGTGACTTGCCTAGTGCCCCCCCCCAGCTACTATAAGTGATAGTATTTGAACCTAGACCTGCAGACTCCAACCCAAACCACTTGTCACATAACCTGTCCTGTCTCTATGCTTCTATTGCCCATGTTTTATATACATGGATATTTAGCATTTATTAAGTATTCAAAATGCCTTTGGCATGGAAAAACCCTTCTATATCCCCTTCTGTTTTTGATCTATTATTACTGTGGCCCAACAATTTCAGACTAGTGGATTATTCCATTTCTCTCATTTCTTCTTTGCAAATGGGCTTCTCAGTTACCCATAATTCACTGTCAGGAGGTCTGATGGAACTTGCTACTCCCATTTTATAAAAAAGGAAATCTAAGGCACATACAAGGAATCTCACCCATGGCCATCCAGTGATGGAGTTGGAAGTCAAATGAATGACCTGGGCCTGACCTTACTTGGTACTTCCCCTGGTTTCCCAGTCTTTCCTTGCATTGCTGCCTGTTTCCAAAGTCTATCCACATCTGCCAGCTGTTTACTCCTTCTTTCAAGTGGAAGCAAGTTCTCTCTAATCGACTCACCAGGGGAAACCCACTCGGGCTCTCGGGAGGAGAGACGGACAAACCAGTTTGCCCAAAATAAGCGCTGACGTGATTCTTTGTCTAGATCCTGAAGCTGCTCTAACAGCGTTTTCAGGCTGGCGAAGGTCCCAAGAGAATGAATTGGAATATTGAAACAAAGCCTTTTCTCATGGGATTTCCCCACCCAAGAGGTCTGGCTAGACCTCAGGGTGAGCGCTGAAAGTTCTGGATGCTTATCTGAGTTTGGAGCGCTGGCCCAAACGTTCCGTCAAATTCTCCTCATGACACAAAAGATGGCATTTCTCTGAGAAGTCGATGCCTTCAAAAATTTCTCCCAGAGATAGTCTTAGGTTTTGTTTTCTCTGGAGAGGATGAATGGAGGGACTGGGGGAAAAATACCTGGAACCAAATTGAAGTGTTAGGGCCCATCTTTGTTCTTTTCTAATTTCATAATCCAATAACTTGTCTATACTAGCTCTTCGATACTGTCGCATGAATAAAGTTATTTGGAAATACTCATGGTTTCATGAAGTAAAGAAATGAGAGAGAGATAACTACAAGGGGAAAGCTCACACGTTTCCACATAACTCAGAGATATTGGGATTGGAATTGTGGGATTGTTTTTAGAAAAAAAATTAGTTTTACCCAAGTGTTCTGTTTTTAGACCACGATCATTTCCTGATGTATCTGCTCCACCTCCATTGAATCCCACCTCATAACAAAGAAAAACAGCTCAACAATACCATGTGACTCAATGACTACATCTAACAGTGTATGTAACACTCTGCCCCTGTAGCTCCCCACCTGGCAAAAAAGTGTGTCCCAATCTCTTGGAGCAATATTGTTCCGTGCTATTAATCCTAATCCTTCTTCCTTTCAATATTAATTTGTTTCTTTTATTGTACTTATTATATCTATTGTTCTGTTGGTTCTGCTCCTTTCACTTTGTGTTTCATCACTTCAGAAAGTCTTCATGAGAATCACAGGTTTAGGAAAAAGAAAGCTAGTTCAACCCCTTCCTTTTACAGATGCTTGGAAAGGGCCATCTTTAATATCCCAAGGAGAACTTGACAGAACATTTTGTCCAAGGCCCTCAACTCAGACAAGTACCCAGAATGTCTGTTCAGGGAATTACAAGTAGGCAACTGGCAAAGTTGGGATTTGACCCAAGTTTCAGGACTTGAATGCAGAGCTTTGTGGGGCCTCTAATGGTGAGCCAGACTTTTTTGACAGGGAAATCATTTTCCAAGCCAGTGACTGAGAAACTATCCTAAAAACATAGCCATGGAAGTGACCACCCAGATCGCCTTTTCAGATTTCCCAGGGCACCAGAAATATGAGATAGTTAATCTCAAAACCCCAAAGAATTTACCTGGAGTCATCTTTCCAGTTAATCTGGGAACTTCAATTCTCTGGAGCAAACCATCTCATATCTTTGGGGCATCCACAAGATCTTGCCTTGGCACAGTTTGGGCCTTGATGCCTCAGAGGTATAGTAGGGGGCAAAATCCCCCTATGCCATGAGAGGAGAACTACAAACCTCTAATGAGTTAGGCCATGATAAGTTGGTGATAGAGGTTGCCCAGGGCAGAACCAAGCTAAGGGAAGGAGGAATAGGGACATGGGGTTAGAGAGAAGGAGGAAAAGGAAGAGGAGGAGGAGGAGGAGGAAGAGAAGAAGAAGAAGGAGGAGGAGGAGAAGGAAGAGGAGGAGGAGGAGGAGGAAGAGGAGGAGGAGGAGGAAGAGGAGGAGGAGGAGGAGGAAGAGGAGGAGGAGGAGGAGGAGGAGGAGGAAGAAGAAGAAGAAGAAGAAGAAGAAGAAGAAGAAGAAGAAGAAGGAGGAGGAGGAGGAGGAGGAGGAGGAGGAGGAGGAGGAGGAGGAGGAGGAGGAGGAGGAGGAGGAGGAGGAGGAGGAGGAGGAGGAGGAGGAGGAAGAAGAAGAAAGAGGAGGAGGAAGACAAGAAGGAAGACAGGAAGGAAGACAGGAAAGAAGAAGAGGAGGAGAAGAAGGAGAAAGAGAAGAAGGAGGAGAAGAAGAAGAGCAAGAGCAAGAAAAAGAGCAAGTGCAAGAACAAGAGAAGAAGCAGAGGGAAAGGATGACAAAGACAACGACAAGTTACGTGACTTTTCTGGGCCATCTCCATCCTTTCTTTGATGGCTTTCATCACAAGCATTAATTAGCTCCCATTCCCACCCTTCTGCTGGCAGCTTTGTTTAGAAACTCTAAGTCAATCAACAAACATTTATTAAATGTCTGCTACTCATAGCTGCCATGTTCTACACAACTGCAGTGTACATAAAACCAATAATTCAGGGTCCTTGCCTTGTCAAAGGGAAGCCTCTAGTTTTCTTTCTTGAACAAAGGGAATAATAAGTAGCTCATGAACTTTGAATTTTTTACTTATTGCCCCCTAGGAGTAATAGTGGAGCTCTTCTAGTCCAATCACTCTTGGGGTCCAGTCCATCTGGAAAACATTCATGCTAGAAGGTGCTTATGGGACAGAGAAAAACTCACTGTCTGACCCTAGGTTGAACTCAAGATCTTAACCTTAACAACACAGCTGGAGCTAATCCTTGGTAAAAGTAAACAAACAAATAAAATCGAGAATTAGGGGGAAACTGTCTTTGAAGCATCAACCTCCCCATTGTGTAGCTTTTTCCCACCCTCACAGACTGTTGCCCCACCCATAGGCATCTAGTGTTCTCATGTCTTTTCTCACTCTTTGTTTATCAGCAACATCCTCTTACTAATAACATTCATACTAACATGTAAATGACTGATACCATCTTTAAGTCTTTCTCCTCCCAGAGGTTGCTGCATTTTACCGTAGATCAAGTTAAAATTAATACTGCACAGACGGAGTTATCTAGGTAGACACTCAGGCCTGGGGAGCAGGTGGAGGAAGAATTTATGAAGGGTTGGGCACTTCCAGGAGTTTCTAAAATCATACCACTAGGTTGACAGGTTTCATTAGCCTGAAGCAGTCAAGCTGGTCCACTTCCTCCTCTTCTTTGTTCCCCTGTCAGACATAGTAGGCACTTGATAAATCTCAAATGAATGACTGACTGAATGAATGAGATCCTCTTCTTATAAAAAGAAAAGAAAAATGAGCTAATATTTGTTTTTATTTTCAAATGCATAACACAATGCCCGGTATACAGTAGGTGCTAGATAAATGCTTATTTTCTTTTCTTCTAAGTTGATCCCAGGTCCCAGGAAGAATAGGAATCCTGTAGGTAAAAATGGAAAGATCAGAACTTTGAACTAGAAGAGACCTTGGAAGTCCTTAGTGGAATTCCCTTCTTTTGCAGTTAAAGAAACTGAAAATGAGATGGGTTAACTGGCCCAAACTGTATTGCTAATATATATTTATTTATTCGTTTATTCATTCAATTGTTTGTTTGTTTGTTTATTTAGCTACTATATGAATGAAGTGGAATTTGAATTCAGGTGTCCTGAATTGAAGTTGCACCCTATCCACTCTTCTATGTTTTCTCTCAGATCGCTGACAATGCTTTTAAGAAACATTGGATTATAACAATCACTCTTTGGTATTTTGGCGAAGAGGGTTATGAAATGTGTTATCGGGAGGGATTCTCCTCACTTCCATTCTCCCCAGGGTCTCACTCCTGGTGATCCTGGACTTTCTAAGGCCATACCAAGGCACTGTCATCTGGAAAGGCTTTGGGTCAGATGTGTAAACAGATTCATGCATTAACCACAAAGTAAGGAAATTGGGGGGGTCATATCCACTCTAAAAGGAAGTCTACCAACAATGTGATCCTGACAATGATCAGTCAGTTAGATCTGCCCACCCTTAAGGGGTATAGGAGAATTACACACTGGATGTGTATGTAGTGAAAGGAGCTGTTTTGTTTTTTTGTTTGTTTGTTTTTTTTTTGAGGCTAGGATTAAGTGACTTGCCCAGGGTCACACAGCTAGGAAGTGTTAAGTGTCTGAGACCACATTTGAACTCGGGTCCTCCTGAATTCAAGGCTGGTTGGTGTTCTATCCACTGTGCCACCTAGCTGCCCCTCGGGTTCTAATTCTAATTCTGTGACCTTAAGCAAATTACTCAATCTTACTGGCTTCATGTGAGGGGTACCTATGTACCCATATGGATGTACCTGTCGGTCATATAATGTTAAGTTTAGAAGCTTATCACCACTCAGGGGAGAAGCCATGGTAATACTCTGGAACCATCCACCATGATCTAGAGATAGAGCCAGACACATATGGCTGGGATTACAGGGCCTCGAAGTACAATGATGCAGGCGTCCCATGGAAGTCAAATGTGCTTTTCCATAAAATTATGAATTTGGGAGCGAAGGCCAAAAGCAGACAGGGAATTAACAGAAATGTCTTATGATTCAACTTTGCTTACAATTTTCTGTTTGCCATATTTGGGAATTAAGAACATATAAAAAGCTGGGTTGGAAAGGCCACTGCCTCAACTTCGTAAACACACAACTAAATCTGCTAAAAATAAGATTGCAAAACAGCATGACGTGAATATGCCCAATGACTCAGTATAACCTGCCAAAGGCACCTACTTTTCCATGGAAAATAACCAAGAAACCTTGGTCAAGAGCTTGTATTGATTTAGCAGGACTATTCCAGGAGAGAGACTTCCTGACCAACACATCTGCTAACTACTTGTGCGACCACAGGCAAGTCACTTAACTCCCTGGCCCTCGATTTCCTCCTCCGAGGTCCCTTCTAGCTCTAGGACCATGAGCCAACAAGCATAGGACTAGGCCCCGTTCCAGGCCCAAGGTGGCCCAAGTTTCGCCTCCAACCTCTGCTACAACAAGCATAGCTCTGCCCCGTTATTTGTAGCACAAAGATCTCCAAACATGGTGGTTTCCACCATTGGGCTTCCATTTGCTTTGACTAAATTTGAGAAGTTTGTAAATGAGAATCTTATCTAGGATGTCTCTACCATGACTCATCTTTTTCAAGATAAGGCTGAAAAAATAGTTCTGCTCATCTCAGGATGTCCTGAAGAAAATCTCTAGTGGAAAGTGGCCAAGAAGGTGTGCCAGGTTTCTCATTGCTCAATATATCCCTCCGTTTTCCGTAGGGCTGGATTACTGATGGGGTGCTCCTCTGTGACTTGTTTTGACCATCTCCATTTGGCTCTCCAGAAGAACATATCCAGTCCTGAATCCACTTGTTTTGTGGTGGTGCTGGTTGTTACCAGGAATCAGTCTTTTCTAGGAACCATGGAGCTGGGCCAAACAAGGATTGGTCAATGTAATTGAGGTCACATATGGCTTCTGTCCTGCAAGATCCAGAGTACAAATGTGGCAATGTGGTGAAACACCATGTTGCTCATTCTCCTGAAGATGACTTAGCAAGTACAGAACCATCAGGCACTATTTCATTTGGACCCATTTGGTTGAATGAATTAAAGCCATCTGGTCTCTAGATCTTATATGAGATTTGAGCCCAGAAGAAAAGACCAGAAGCAGCAAACCATGAATTATCACTTTTCATTTCTACTCTTGATACATCTTACCATCCTTCAAGGCTCAATTCCTGTAGGGAAACCCTTAATTTCTCTCTCATTCTATCTCAAATAATCATGTCTGTATTGATCTGTTTGCATCCTGTAGAATATGAGATCCTTAAGTACAGTAGATAGGGCGCTGGACCTGGAGTCAAGAAAACTTATCTTCCTGACTTGAAATGTAGCCTTTGACACTCACTAGCTATGTGACCCTGGGCATGTCACCTAATCTTGTTTATCTCACTCATCTGTAAAATGAATTAGAAAAGGAAATGAAAATTACTCTGATATCTTTACCAAGAAATCTCCAAGACACAACGAGTCAGACATGACTGGAAAATGACAGAACAACAACAAATAAGATCTGAGAGGGTTTTTATTTTGTCTTTATATCCACAGTAAGTGAAAATAATCATACCACTCCAACTACTTCAGCTACTGGTAGGTAGCTACTGATCTCTCTTGAATTTTGGTTGAAAGTAGAGATAGTCTTGCCAAAGACTCTCCCTCCCCCTTGTTTTTTCTCTTTCAGGCCCCCCCACCCCTCCTTGTTCATGAAATCACATTCTCCAAGTTGGGGGAGGAGAATTGTCTGCCAGGAGGTGCCATGGCACAAAATTAGCTTTCTTTCTTCCACCCAAGTTCCCGTTAATGCTTCTTTCCTTTTGAGTTCCGGTGGTTTTGTGATGCACTAATTTTAGCTCAGGGTTTGTCCCAGAGTCATTTTTTTTTTTTTGCAACAATAAAGAATTGTCAAGTTCAAACACTATTCATCCCCTACCTGTCTTTCCCATAAACCACTTTCTAGTTTACAAGAAGCAGTGGCATGGGGTGTAGTGCAAGGAACCCTGAATTTGGAGGGGGAAGCAAATTGATGCAAGTCTTAACCCTGCTTCAATGCTGATGGGATAATGGGCAAATCATTCCCCTTCTGGGCTTCAGCTACTTCATCTGCAAGGTAAGGGGAGGTTGGACTAGGTGACCTCAAAAGGCCCTTCTAATTCTGGATTCCATGATCTTAATCTTGAGATCTCTCCCACCTCTCCCCATCCTGGCCCACATTCTTTTTCCTTCTGGTTCTGACCGTGAGTGTTTTTTTTTGTTTGTTTTGTTTTGTTTTGTTTGTTTTTTTAATGAAAACTTCCCACAAAAAGAAAGTCAGAAAGAAAATTTTCATTTCAGATCTATTTCCAGTAAATTAAATTGATATTAGCTAACACTAATTAATCCATCCCTTCCTTTAGAATATTTCACATTATTTTACAGATTTTCTAGTGAAATTAACTGCTAAAATCAATTCTATATCTTTCATGATTTTCATGACAAAATTAGAACTACTTTCCCAATAAAAAAAGAATCCCTTAAGACACTGTTTGAAAAACATTTGGTGAGATAATATTATATAACTATTCACTGATAGATGGTGAGAGGTTATGAACAAGCAATTGTCAAAAGAAATGCAGTGTTTGCTAACAAATGAAAAAAATTCTCCAAATCATGATAATAAGAGAAATACAAATCTAAACAACCTTGAGATTTCACCTCATACTCTATACATTGGCTAAGATGACAAAAATGGCAACAGTCAATGTTGCAAAGGTTGTAGAAAAGATAGGCACTTAATAGGCTTCTGATGAAACTGAAATGGTGCAATCACTGGGGAAAGCAATTTTAAAATAAGCAAATAAAGTGACTAAAATGTCCATATCCTTTGAACCAGAGACTGTTACTGGGCTTATTTTCTAAGGAGCCATTAATAAAGAAAAAGACCCTATATACTACAAAATATTTATGACAAAACTTTTTTGTGATAGCTAGGAATTAGGAGCAAAGTAGATGTCCATCAGCTGAGGAATGCCTGAACTAATTGTGGTCTATGAATGTAATAGAACATTACTGTGTTATAAAAATGATGTGTGTCTATTTCAAAGTCCGATTCTTTTTGTACAGCAAAATAACTGTATGGACATGTATACATATATTGTATTTAACTTATATTTTAACATATTTAACATGTATTGGTCAACCTGCCATATGGAGGAGGGAGTGGGGGGGAGGGGAAGGAGGAGAAATGTTGGAACAAAAGGTTTTGCAACTGTCAATGCTGAAAAATTACCTATGCATATATCTTGTAAATAAAAAGCTATATATATATATATATATACATATATATATATATATATATATATATATAAAGAAATGATGTGTGTGATGAATACAGAGAAGTAGCAAAAGATCTAAATGAATTGATGTGGAGCTAAATCAAGAGAGCCCAGGAAACAATATGTATAGTGACTGCAACAATGTAAATGGGAAGAACAGATACATAAAAAATCCAAAGTGAATGTAACAAAGTTACAAAGATCAAACAGGACTTCAATGATGAGATTTGAGATTATAGTCTCAGCCCACCGTTTCCCAGAGGTGGGAGGTGCACAGTTGTTACCCACTGCATAGGCTTTCAGACTTTTTCAATCTATCAATTACTTGTGCTAATTTTTTATCCTCTCTAAAAAATACTATTAATCTTTCCTGGTTTTCATGACAAAATTAGTATTATGTTCCTAATTTTTAAAAAATCCCTTAAGACACTAATTGAAAAACATTTGGTGAGATAATATTATATCACTATTCACTAATAGATAAATGGTGAAAGTAATGAAATAGCTCTTGGATCAGGGAAGGAGGAGAGACAGACAAGGGTTAGTTACTATGGTGATAAAAGAAAATATTAATTAAAATTTTATAAGAAATCAAAAGGTAATGTTGCCATCATTACCAGGCTAAAGTCATACTTGATGTCGTGCCTTTGTAAATCAGATCTGCTTTGCTCTTCCCCCGGAGAGTAGCTCTGTTTTATTATTGCTTCTAATATGGCTTTCCTTTCGAAAATTTCCTTCTGGATTTTATTATTACCATATGGAAATACTATTGATTTTTGTTGGCTTGTTTCTCACTCTACTACTTAAGCTAAATTTACTGTGATATAAGAAACATTGAATATGAAGCATTTGGAGAAGTAACAATCTGTATATGATAAAGCCGTACAGTGGAAAGGACCACTAAGAACCTGGGTTCTGGTCCTGACGAATTCCCTTGTATGGCATTAGCCAAGTCATTTCAGCAAGCTTCTGGATTTCACTTTTCTTCCTCTAATTCAATTCATTTCAGTGGGTGTCTAGGACGAAGTGTCTCCTATGTCCAGGAACTAAGAATGCAGAGACAAACACAAATCACTCTCTGCAACCAAGAAGCTTAAATTATACTGTGGAGAGAGGGGGGGACATCATGTAGCCTTTAGGAAAACACCAAATAAATTGGGAGTGGGGATAGTGACCGAAGGACTAGCTGGGGAGATCAGGGAGACTCTTGTAGGAGGTGACACCTCAGCTGAGCTATGATGGGATCTGGGATGTGCCCAAAGATGGAGGCACTTCTAGGTATGGGGGATTGCTTGTACAAAAGCAAAGAAATGGGAGGGGGTATGTTTGGAAGAGCCAGCAGGTCAATAGAAAGATTCAAAGGTGAACTGGAAGGTCCCTAACCACAACTCTGCTAACGGGACTTCTTCTTGTTATTTTTCATCTTGCTCAATTCCTCCTGAGTCCATTTGAGGTTTGCTTGGCAGAGACATTGGAATGATTTGCCATTTCTTTCTCCAGCTCATTTTACAGATGAGGAAACTGAGGCAGACAGTGTCAAGTGAGTTGCCTAGGGTCAGATAGCTAGTAAGGCTAGATTTGAACTCAGATGTTCCTAATGATCAGAGCTCTCTATCTACTAATAGAGAGAATGCTTGAAATGTTTCAAGCTGAAGACCTGCCTTTTTTTTGGGGGGGGGGGAAGAGGCCTTTTTTGCTGAGGCAATTGTGGTTAAGTGACTTGCCCAGGGTCACACAGTAGGAAGTGTTAAGTGTCTGGGATCACATTTGAATTCAGGTCCTCCTGACTTCAGTGCTCTATCCACTGCACTACCTAGCTGCCCCTGAAGGCCTGTTCTAATGGAGACTCTACTCTTACTAGGCCTTGATGGAGCTTGCCAGGAGTATTACAACAGGCATTCTTTTGAGGAGTATGTATATTTTGGAGTAGCCCGCGTAAGCAATCGATCAACAAGCAAGCATTAAATGCATTGTGGTAGGCCTGGGGAATCCTTTCCAAAGGCAGAAGTCAAATACTCAGTGCAAAATTGACTTCCACTCTATCAGAGGAGACAATACAGACATACATAAATTTATTTCAAATTGAAGAAAGGTGTTTGGTCAGGGAAGCCAAAGCATCTGAAAGGATCCAGGAAAGTTGAAGTTATAGCACCTGAAAGGTTCCGGGAAAGTTGAAGTTATAGCAGCTGGGGGGATCCAGGAAGGTTGAAGCCATAGCAGCTGGGGGGATCCAGGAAAGTTGAAGCTATAGCAGCTGGGGGGGATCCAGGAAAAACAAATAGAAAAGGTTGTGCTTAGGCTAAGCTTTGAAGAAAACCAATGATTCCAGGAGTGAGAATGACATAAGAGAATGAGCAGGGAATATCTTTTGCAAGCCTTTGAATTCCCAGGTAGGGCAATTAGGTGGATAGATCTGGAGTCAAGAAAACCTGAGTTCAAATCCAGCCTCACCCACTTAAATCTTGGGACTCTAGGCAAGTCATTTTGCTGTTTCCCTCAGTTTCCTCATCTGTAAAATGAACTGGAGAAGGAAATGAAGACTTTTTCTAGTATCTTTGTCAAGAAAACCCCAATGGAGTCACAGAGTCAGAAATGACTGAACAACAACAAGATGCCCCCATTATTTAGCATAATCCCTGACACATAGTAGGAACTTACTAAAGGTTTACTGAATGACTAATTAGAGGTGGCAATGAGAGAAACTATATTTCAGGCATGGTGGGCAGAGGGCGTGCTGATATCTTTCCCATCTCTAAGATGCTAGGATGTTATGAAAATTTAGATATGGTCCAGCAATGAAATGCCTGCTTTGTCACTGATTTATTCCAATGTCGGGCCTTTAATTCAATTCAATGAACACTAATTAAGCCCTGGCTGCATTCTATCATGCTAAACCCTGGGGCTACAAAAACAGAACAACAAACAAACTTCCTTCAAAGAAGTCCCATTCTACTGGGAACTTGATTTGAAATGAATTTCCAGGTTCTTCTCTATCCAGATATTGGTTTCTGTGTAAGTTTTTGAAGCACATGAGTTTGGAGCATCCCATTGTACCCTTGGTGGGGGAGGGGGTAAGCCCGAACAAAACCCCACAAACCCCCAAGATTTTCCCTTTAATTTTGAAAAGTCAGAAGATCAAAGAGACAAGAGGCAGTTGCAATTTCTTGACATTTGTTTCAATTGATCTTTCCTTTTATCCCAATGTCTTTTCCAAACAAACATCCCAGGATCAGGAGGAAATAGCAGTGGACCCAGGAAGGCCCATACAGGGCCCGCCAGCTCCCTTCTCCACATGTCAACATCTTTTGATGTTCCTGCCCGACAATAAGTCAGAGATTGATGCATCAGGGTAAGGCGTCAAGGGATGACTTTCAAAAAAGAAAAAATAGAGTTGCTTTTCAGTTCCCTCTCTGCGGGGGCCAGGATATAGGTGAAAATCAGCAAACTCTGAGTGTTAATGTTCAACTAGCACAGTCACAGGGGCATAAAGCTGCAAGGGGGGAAGCAGAGAAGGCTGACAGGTTGGCCATCCAGCCCATTGAGCCGGCCGTGTACTTCCCTTGTAAGTTGCCTTGTCTAATTAGCTGCTGAGCCGCTCCATCTCCATCCCCTGGTGCCTTGGGACTGATGGAAACGGGTTCAGAAAGCCCGTGTCACTGAGCATGATGAAGCAGGCCTTGACGGCCCTACAAGATGTCCTGTGGATGGGAGGCAGACCGTTTTGACTAATCATCAACTTTGCCATTTCTGATGGCTGAGCTTGTCGGGCAGGTTTTTGACATCAGGACAGAGGATTTGCAAAAGTCAGTGTGAAGGAGCCGGGACCATGGGGAGAACATAAGGGCCTGCTTTGTTTATGTACATATCTGTTTTTAAAGGGTTGATTGCAACAGGCAGCACCCTGAAAAGCATAGGAAGGAAGGCCTTCTTAGCAGGACAAACTGCAAAGTCATCGCTAAGCGGGGGAAGAACGGAAGACTCAAAGATTGATGTGTGAGCCCAGGCTCCGGAGGCTCTTTCTGTTTCTAATAGGAAATGTTGGATTTCACTCTTTAACCGCTTCCTGGCTCTGAATGTTTTCAGGTCCTTTTTCATCTCCATCAGCTGAAAGTGGGCACCCTCCTGTAACAGCAGAGAATGGAGGCTCAGAGGCCTGGATTTGAATTCCACTTCTAATACTGACTGGCTAGGAAATCGAGGGAAAATCACTCCATGTCCCCGGAATTCAGTTTTCCCAATTATAAAGCCAGGAAGCTGAACCCCATGGCTCCCAAGGACCCTTCTAAATCTAGAACTATGATGTCATGACTCTTGACACTGCTTTTTTGCTAGCTCTGAAATGATAGGAGTTTTGTAATCTCTGTCTGCCTCAGTTTCTTCATCTGTAAAAATGTGAATAATTATAGCACCTATGCTAAGATCAAATGAGATAATAATTGTAAAGCACTATAAATGTTATTATTCTCTGAAAATAGAATTTCAAAGCATCCTTTTAAAACAAAAGGAGGCTTTAAGGACAGTTATTGACAAGACTATCTTATGGGGTCCATTCAAAATATCAGAGGCTAGCCTCCAGCAAGTCCAGGGAGCTCTGGATGTACAGATCCTACAAAATCCTGTCTCGTACCTCATCAAGACATGAAGATCAACCTGAATTATGGAAGCCTTTCCAATCCAAGACAATCCGACTGCGGACCACTGACTGGATGGAAGCCTATTGCCAAAAATTAATCGGTCTTTATTCTACTGGAGGCTACAGGTGACAAACCATTAAGTGCTTTCCTTCCTAAGAGCAGATTTGAGGGGCAGGGAAAGAGCTCTAGCATTGCAGGAGCCCCTTGAAAGGCCCCTTAAGTGGCCCCTGAGTCCAGCTCTGGAGGAACAGAGGGATTCTAGGACAGGAGAAAGGGGCACATCCTAGACACAGAGGACAGTCTGTGAAAAGTGCAGAAGCACAAATAGTACTAGAATATAGAAATAGTAATAGAAGTACAAATAGTTTGAGGAACAAAATAGGCCAATTTGGCAAGAGACTATACCTTATGGATGGCGGGAAGCTCAATTAATTAGAGAGCAAGAAAAGGGAATCTGGACATGTCTGTGAGTTCACAAAGGGATGAAATAATGTCTGGAAATGGAAATTAGAGTCTGCTTGATGGCAATCTGAGGACTTAGTGTATTATCCTAGTGGCAATAAGGAGCCACTGAAGTTTATAAACTGGAGGAGTAGCCCAGGGTATGGTTTAAAACAAATAAACAAAAACCTTTGTGGTACCCCAAAACACCAAACAAAAACTTTTATAGTACCCCCAAAAGCCATTTGCTTTATTAAACTTTTTTTTTATTAATCTTAGAACTATGATGTTTTCTCAGAGGATTGATTTTATTTCCAAATTCTATTAGATGTGAATATTCATGCTTACTTGCTTTCTAACACTACCATGTTTAGAAAAGAAAAATCAATGACTATCAAAAATAAAAATGCAGCCATATTAAGAAAACTACAATGTTAACTTAAATCTGCTCTGAGGAATTAATATGTCCTCAGAGCAGATTTAAGTTAACATTGTAGTTTTATTTTCCTTCCTAGTGTCCTTTGAATTCCAACTTAGTTGCTGACTTTCCCAGTTATTAGAAATGACTTTATGTGGGAGAGAGATGGCACAGTGGAGAGTGTGCTAGACTTGGGAGTCAGGAAAACCTGAGTTTAAGTTCAGCCTTGCAAACCTGGGCAAGTCATTTAACCTCTGCCTCAGTTTTCTCATCTGCAAAATGGGGACAATTAAGAAGTTATTATATGGATCAAATGAAATAATAATCATAAAGGGACTTAAGCACATAAAGTACCTGGTATATAATAAATTCTCTAAAAGTGTTTGCTATTATTATAATTATTAATGAGATTATTAGTGAGATGTGAAGATAGCATAAATTACTTTATTAATGCTAGCTTTTATTGTTATTATTCAATAATCAATGTTTGAGATATGTCAACATGTATTCTCTCCCTATCCACCTATCCTCGACCCATCTGCCACCACCCCCATAAGGGCAGGGACTATTTTATTGCTATCTTTATGTCACCAGTGCCTTCCGATTCCGATGCCTGGCACGAATACGTGTTCAATAAATGATTATCGAACGGTTACTACTTATGAATGTGGCCAAAAGTTTAGCTCTGTTCAGGGAAAAAAAATGATCCCAGCAGGCCTGTTGCTTTTGTAGGGAAATCACTAGAGAGCAAACATCACTGATTCCCAGCTTTACACTAGTAATGACTAGGTTGTTGTCATTTTTAAAAACAATGTCACAAAAGCTATTTCGAGACTGTCACTCTTAAGAATAATTAGTTTCCATCAAAACAACAGATTATCTGTTCGTGTTGTCCTCTGGGTCATTACGATGAGCAACCAATACAGATAAATGGGTCCTAATCTCTTTGGCTCTCCTATTGGACTGATGGATGGTTATCACATCTCCAATATTATGAGGCAGAAAAATTATGCTGACATTTAGAAGCCAAAGCAGAGAAAGATAAAACTAAGTACGAAGCATGTCCAATGACAGAAGTGGTGGGGGCGGAGAGGTAGAAAGAGTCGGAGAAAGACAAATAGAACGGGAAACAGAACCACAATTAGGCCAAAGGAGAATAATGAGAGTAAGAGGTTATACCTTGTGGGTGGCAGGCAGCTCGATTAATTATAGAACAAGAAGGGGGAATCTGGGCACTTCCGTAAGACATATTAGTGGAAGGAATATTGACTTAAGCATTTTTAAATTTTATGCCCTAAAAGAAGACAAAGGGATTTCCCGGATATCGATTCGGTTCTAGATCCCGACAACTTTACGGGATAGCATAATGAGAAATGGTCAGACACCAAATGAGAATAAAAAAGAACTGCGATTCCTTGGGATGCACATTTACCAGCCTTGCTGAATAATAGCTTTTGCTGGCTGGGAACCCATTGGATCATATTAAATCTGTCAAGTCCAGAATGTCAGATCACATTCGACTTAGGAAGGCAGGCTCCGGCTTACCAGAAATTTGAAGGAGAAGCTGGGGACCCAGGCCCAGCTCAGGAGCTACCTCCTACACCAAGATATTCCAATCATCCCCAATCATCACCCCCCAGAGTTAAGTACCGGCCCATCATCCTGCAAATTACTGCTTATATAGTTCATATTGATTTGTCACTGTACATGCTATTTCCCTCTCTTGAGGTCAGAAACTCTTATTTTTTATCTTCATATGCCCTCTAGCCAGCATAGTGCTCTGCTCTAGGCTCTTCATAAATGCTTGATAATGAATAAATTTCCGTTAGATTTTTTTTTATTTTTAGGAAAAATCTATGGCTAGGAGAATTAAATAATTAAGAAAACAGTTTTCTATTCTAAGGGATTTCAGAGGAACATTCTGTTGTTCTTTGTAGGGGAGATCTATAGTTCCAGAATCAAAAACAGCCTGGGGATATGTGGAGCTTTCCCCAAGGCCCCAGAATCCTGGATGTAGGAGGCTTCTCTATCTCCTCGGGGTGGGGAGGAAGTACATTTCCCCCCAAAAATTGTTGCTGACCAGTATCCTCTCATCTTACCTCATCCATCTTCTGCTAACTGACACCCCTGCATGATACAGCTGCCCAACCTGGACCTACTTCCTCCTCCCCCACCTCCAAAGATGTAAGGGCCAAATCAGCTCCTAGTAAGACTTGCCTTACAATCAGATTCCTTTGCTCAGCTCTCTCTGTCTCTCTTTCTCTCCGTGTCTCTGTCTCTCTGGGTGTCTCCATCTCTGTCTCTCTCTGTCTTTCTCTCTCACTCTGTCTCTCTGTCTGTATCTTATCCCAGGTGAAGAAAATGTTCACTTCCAGTCCTAAGAATATTCCTTCCCCAAAGCTCTTTAAGCCAAAATTGATTTACTATATGTTGGGAATTACAGGCAGGCAGGCAGGATTTATTAAGATCTTGTACAGAGGGAATCTTTGTCCATACTTGGGGTGGGCTGGATGGCCTCTGAGCTTCCCTATCACTGAGATTCGGGGAATGACAGTTCAGGTTTCTTTCTCTGAAAAAATGGGAATGGGATCACTGCAGGACTGCTTCCCAGGGCTATTGTGAGGAGATGCTGTGTAAGCCTTAAACCCCCATATAAATGGGAATTGTTGTGATGATATTATGAGATCACAGATTGAGAGAAGGAAGGGACTTTAGAGGCTGAGTTCAGCTCTTTGTTTTAGAGATGAGCAAACAGAGGTTTGCAAGTATGTTGTCCAGGATTGCAGAGCCAGAAGCCAAGCCTTCCTGCCTCCAAGGTGAGCCCCTTGTCCCTCATATTAAGCCACACTGCCTCTGGATTCAAGAAGCACCCCCTCCCCCCCAAAAAAAAAGTGAAATTGAGACAGAAGGAAAAGAGCTTCAGAACTGAAGCTAAGAATGTCCTAGGTGCAAATGCTAGTGTCAACAATGATTAGCCACAGAACTTTGGGCAAATTGCATATCTCTGTGAACCTCAGTTTCCTCAACTGTCAAATGGGGAGAATAAAGAATGCCTGTCATAGCAATCTACAGATCTGTTGTAAGGAAAAATATGTTGGGCTTTTTCTTTATCTGTTCATTAGGCAGAAGGTCCTAATCAGAAAAGCCAGGGCTGACTCCATTGGAATGGAGATCCTGTGTCCTTGAGGGCATTGGATTTGATAGCCTCTGAGGTGCCTTCCTGCCCTAGTTCTGTGGTTCTGTTCCAGCCCAGGTATACCATGGTCTTAAGTATGAGGTCATGATTTGGTGAGAGCAGTAAATAAAAAGGTTCATTTATTGGGTAGCAACAGCAAGGGCGCAAACACTTCGAGAAGCTATCACTTCCTGATCTCAACCCAGGTA
Organism: Sminthopsis crassicaudata; assembly: GCF_048593235.1. NCBI lineage: Eukaryota > Metazoa > Chordata > Mammalia > Dasyuromorphia > Dasyuridae > Sminthopsis > Sminthopsis crassicaudata. Next base: position 641,095,502 of record NC_133618.1, on the reverse strand, counting down.
GATGCCCCGCAGCCACTGGGTCCAAAGAACAAGAGTAGCGGTCCCTCTCAGAGTCCTGGCCCTTATGGATCCACCAAGTTATCAGAAGTAGCATTGGGGCATTCAATCAATACCCTGTGTCAGGGCTTCACCACCAAGGCCTTCACCTCTCAATGACTAAAAGCTGCCAAGCTCTCAGACTTCAAGGCCTGAAGAGAATATTTTTTAATTGTTCTGTTGTTGTTTTTTTTTTCATTCATGTTTGATCCTTTGCGATCCCATTTAGGATTTTCTTGGTAGACACTGGAGTGGTTGACCATTTCCTTCTCCAGTTCATTTTACAAATGTGGAAACTGAGGCACAAAGAGTGAAATGGCTTGCCCAGGGTCACACAGATACTAAGGGTCTGAATTCAGACTTAAATTTGGGTCTTCCTGATCTCAGACTATCCATTCCACCACACAGCTACCCCTCAGACAGAATACAAGGTATTTACATCAGACAACATCATTCCTGCTGTGGTTGTTGTGTCCCATGGAAAGAAAAAGTATTTATCTAAAGAAAAAAAATCTTCAGATATATAGGTTTGCTTAGCCCCAGAAATGGGCTTGGGACTCTATTTACCACAGATTAGGAAGGCAAAAGAAGTGTGAGAGTTCATCTACTCTAAACCAGAGATTCTGAGAGATGGAAGTACCAAGACAGGACTGGGACACTTTGCCCAGGCAAATATCCCAGAGAGAAGCCTTCAGCTGAGAGGCTGGGATGGCGGGAACATGGACCTGTGTGGGGAGGAGAAGGAAAACCTTAGAATCTAGCATAAGATGGGAGAATAGGGAGACAGGCAAGTGGGTAGAGTAAGAAAGGTGTTCACAATCTAATAGGTTGTTGAACTAATTTTCTCACCAGAAAGCAGTTAGATTAATGAATTAAAAAGCCGGTCTCAGTTTCAGGAAGACCTGAGTTGAAATCCCAGGTCTGATTCATATTATGGGTTTGCTTCTCATCAAGTTCCTCAACCTCTCAGTGTCCTGGACATCTCCTAGACATGTAGAGCATGTGTTCATTTGCACTTGTGATGAGAATTTTCTCACCAGCACCCTTTAATTTGGCATCCAGAAGCAAAGGCCAGACTAACCAACCCTTTTGGCTCTGAGAGGAAGTGATCTAGTAGAAGAAGTATCAGACTTGGAATTCAGAGAGTTCAGTGCAGTTCCCATCATGCCTCTGATACTCACAAGCTACATGACTTTCGACAGGTCAATTAACCTGTATTTCCTAATTTACAAAATGGAGACAATAAGACTATTTAATCCACAGCATCCTTACAAAGCAATCGAAAGGGCACAGGACTCTTGTCGGTCAAGGTGCCAAAGTGGGGATGATGTTGAGTGAGGAGTTCAGACTCAGCCTTTGTGACTCCAGATTGAATGTTCTTTCTGCCGTACTATAGGGAGATTGTCCTTTGGGCCTTATTCATTCAAGCCAAGATGAGGCAATCCTCAGGTTAAAGCACATCATTGCTTAAGCAAGTAAGAGACCAGCTCAGGTTGCCTGGCAATGATGGGTGAGTCTGGTGAAGCCTTCCACTATTGTTCCTCTCCCCTATGATGGGGCAGGTCAATAGGAGCCAGGATGAAGCATTCAGGGTCTTCCTAATTTGCCAATTTGCCAACTTTCTGAAGGGAAACAGGAAGAGGATCCCCATAGCCTAGCATGAGAGGCTAGAAAGATTAAAAAAATCTCCTCTTTCATAATATTGTACAGTACCAAAGTCATTTTTATTTTTCATGAAAGTTCAGATTGATTACTAGCAAAATGTAAAGACTACTTGAACTGAGGATCTAATGGATACATTTGTAAAATATTTGTTTTCATTGTTTATAATGCTATAAAAACATAGGCTCTCATTCTGGCGCCAATGGTCATCATTTCACACCTGGTTTATAGCAATAGCCTTTAGGTGGATCAGCCCCTCAAGGCCCTTCCCTCTCCAATACTCCAATTCCCTCTATTCATCCACTAACGTGATTTTCCTGTGATGCAAGTCCATCCACACTCAATAAACTCCTGTGACTCCCTATCACCTCCAGGACCAAATGCAAAATGCTCAAAGTCCTTCAAAACATGCCCCAGCCCCCACTTTTCCAGGCATCTATACCCTATTCTCTCCATATACCTTCAATCCTTTGTGTAATCCAATGACACTGCCACCACCACTCCTAACTATTCCGCAAAGAAGACATTCCATCTCTCTGTCCTTGGCATTCCCTCATATCCAAAAGGCTCCTCTCTGACCACGGACTCTCCTGGTCTTAAGTCCCAACTAAAACCCCACCTTCTAGAGGAAGCTTTTCCCAATGCTTCTTAATTCCAGTGTCTTCCCTCTGTTAATTAATTCCTATTTATCCTATAAATAGCTTGTACATACATATTTGCTTGTTTCTGCCATTAAGAAGAATGGGCAGGAACTATTTTTTGCCTCTTTTATATCCCCAGTGGTTAGCACAATGCATGATTTATAGTAGACATTTAATAAATGCTTACTGACTAGTTTAAGGGCTATCTTAAAAGCCTTATAGAAATGTCCACATTGCCTTCAAATTTATTCATTTCGGAAGACAGTTTAGGAACACCAGACTTAAAGCTGGGGGAAACCTGACTCTAATACTCTAAGACATACAGGTCGTAATGCCCTAGGCAAGTGATGACCTCTCAGAATCCGAAACACTCTCTCAGGCTGTAATTTGCTAGACATTGATCGGCATTGATGAGAGGGCATTTCCCTCCCTGAGAGCTCCTTCCCACCAACAATGAAGTCACAGGGCTGGATTTTTCTATAAAGGGCTAGAAATCTGCCAGCTGTCAGTATTGTCATTTAAAGTGTTGAGGGATATCCTCCCCCACAATGCTTCATCAGGGTGTGGAGATGACCCTGGTCCTCTAAACTGTGCCAGCAGAGAGCAAGCTCTGGCAGGTTCTCCCAAGTCGGCCAGCGCCTCAGTGGGCGGCTCTTGTCCACAGACACTCAAGGAGCTCAATCACCAGATGGCTCAAAACCAGATGGGGATTATTGTTTTTTTTAAATAAGCCATAGCATCTCCTACCAAGATGTGCCAGGGATGTGATCTCCACTACCAAAGGAATGATTGATCCCTAAAAACACTCAGAAAATAATTGCTAGCATTTCTGTATCACTTAAAGGTTAGTAAAGCACTTTACAAATATTATCTCATTTGATCTTCCCAACAACCCTACGTGCTATTGTTACTGCTCCCAATCTACAGATAAGGAAACTGAGGTGAAGGCTACACAATTAGTAAGTATATGAGTCTTCCAGATTCTAGGTCCTGCTTATTATCCACCATGCCATCTAGCTGTCATCACAGATGGAAAATAGTGTGGTACAAACAGAAAGAATCGTGGTTCTAGAGCCAAGTATACCGAGTTCAAATCCTGCCTCCGATATTTAGATATGTCTCACATACACACGGTATGGAGAAGAGAGGTAAAAAAAAAATCTTCAGTTTCTTCTCCCCTCACTCTTTTTTCCAAGGAAGATTTTCATTTCTACCCAGAAAAGAAGTAGGAAGTTGGAACCAGAAGCTTGGTCAATCTGCTCTCCTCAGAGGGAAGAAATGGCAGGTTAGAACTACAGCTCTCTGCTCTCTTCACTTCATTATTCTAGAGGATCTGATTTTCAGGTTTAAGCTAAATAATTGCTATACATTCATGGAGAAAGGAGGTTCCAAAATGTATATCCAAGCCTTGACCCTTTCCTATCTAATGCCATATAATGATCACAAATAGCAAATAGCTAGAAATTCATTTATCCAAGTCAATAGCCAAGCAGAAATACAGAATTTTAAATAGAAAGAAAAAAAGCCAGACAAAATAGAGTAAAGTAGGAGCTCTCCCATTGGAGCTAACTCAGCTCAACTAAGAGAGACCTAGTTCTTACCCCAATATGTCTAGCATAGAAAACTGGGAGTAGGGACATGATGGAGACTGCCAGCTCCTCTCATAATCATTTCTTTCCAATCTTATTTTCCTTTCAAAAACCTGAAGTGGAGTTGGTATTACCCATCTTTTCTTTAAGCTGGAAGCATCTGCAGAGATCAAAAATACTCAAAGAGATCGACATTCTCCTTTGTCCCACACTCAACAACTGTATTCCTCACACAGTGGCAAGGCATGGATTGCCGTCATAGAGAAAAGAGTCCCATACCAATGGGCTTTGCTACTCAAATTGTACTTATAATCTGCTGGTAGATCACTTCATATCTCTGTGTTTAACATGAGCAGACTGGACAAGATGGTCTCTCTCATCCTTTCCAGGAAAGAAAGAAGGCAACAAGCCCTATTAAGTGTCTACTATGTGCCAAGCACTTTACCAATATCATCTCATCTGATTTTCATTATATCTTGGAAAATAGGGCTATTATTATGGCAATTTTTAAAATGAGGAAACTGAAGCAGGCAGAGGTTAAGTGGCTTGCTCAGGATCACATAGATACTAAATATCTGACAGCAGATTTGACTGTCAGACTCCAGTGCCTTATTGCCTGTACCACCGAGTATTTCCCAGTTCCAGAATTATGATCTTATGACCTTCTGAAGTTTAAAAAAAAGGGATCTTAAGAGACCACATGTGCAGAAATGTTTGTGGCTGCCCTTTTTGTAGTGGCCAGAAACTGGAAACTGAATGGATGCCCATCAATTGGAGAATGGCTGAATAAGTTATGGTACATGAATGTTATAGAATATTATTGTTCTGTAAGAAATGACCAACAGGATGATTTTGGAAAGGCCTGGAGAGACTTACATGAACTGATGCTGAGTGAAATGAGCAGAACCAGAAGATCATTGTACAGAGCAACAACAAGACTATAAGATGATCAATTCTGATGGATGTGGCCTTCTTCAACAATGAGATGATTTAACCCAGTTCCAATTGTTCAGTGACTACATGCCATCTAGGGGAGGGGATGAGGGGAAAGAGGGAAAAATTTGGAACAGAAAGTTTTGCAAGGGTCAATGTTGAAAAATTATATTTTTCGTATGTTTTGTATATAAAAAGCTTCAATTAACAAAAAGGGATCTTTTGCTCTCTTTCTTCATCCATCCCCTAATTCACACAAACACCAAGACTTTTTAAATAGCAAAAGATGATGTTAATATATTAATTAATGATTTCCATATTATTGGTCATAACAGCCATTTATGAGGAGTTTCAAAAGGCTTATTATAGTTTTAAGCTAATAAAGAATTTTGAGACACTCTAATTGGACACTCCCAATTGTGCTTTAAAAGTTGCAAAGAGCTTGATTTACCTTATCTCCTTTGATGTTCATGACAACCACATGAGATTAGTACAGTAAGATGCCCATTGAAAGATAAGGAAATCAAGGTTCAGAAAAAGAAGTAACTAGCCCATGCTTGCACTCCCTAGTTAGTTAGTGGGAGACCAAATTTCAAAGCAGGTTTTCCTGAGTTGAAAATTCAGCACTTTCATAGCTGCTCATCTCGCCTACACACATTACCTAAAAATTAACCAAAATACAGTGTAAAAATTTTTATACTATTTATGTGCTTTATGTCTGTTTTGGACTAGGCTTTCATTGGTGTAACTAAAACCCATGTTGTTCTCTCAAGAAATCAGCAATTAGGTGGCACAAAATATAGAGAGTACCTAGCCTGGAGTCAAGAATGTCTAAGTTCAAATCTGGCCTCATACACTTAATAATTGTGTGACTTTAATCTTGTTTACCTCAGTTTCCTCAAGTGTAAAATGCTAGTGTCAAAGGCCCAACATTCCACCAGTGATTTCAAGAAAGGGAACACTATAGCCTCTAAAGAAATGGAAATGAGTATCTCCCCAGGGGCAAGTCTCATGGAGAATGTAACACATAAAAATAAGGAATTAATAACTGAAGCAAAAGATTGGCAATCCATTAAGCATCTGCTATGTAAAAGGTACTGTGCTAGGTGCTTAGGATAAAAAGACAAAAAAAAAAATTATGCCAGGCAGAGTTACCTAAAATGTTCAGATTAGAGTGAAGTGTTTGATCCTCTAAAGAAGAAAATGGCAAACCATTCTAGTATTTTTGCCAAAAAAAAATCTCATGCACAGTATTAAAATCATAAAAGAGATGATATTGGAAGAAAAGCTCCTCAGATCAGAAGGTATCCACAGGCCTTTTTCTGGATGTATATGTTTTTTTTAAATCAATTTTTGCCCTTAAAGAAGTTATTTTCTATTGATGTAATCGAAGAAATACAAGATTGAAAAAGGTCAGCTGGCCATATAGTGAAAATGAGGGATAAATCCTTCTTCTGTCCAAAGAAACTGAAGATATCCCCTCTGAAGCTGTATGGACACCCTCAGGCAAATTTATGGAGGGACAAAGGCAAAAAAATTAGGCCTAATATAGACAAGTACAGATAGGTGGAGAAAGGGAACAAGCATTTATTAAGTGTCTACTGTGTAGACACTTGTGCTAAGTGCTTTATAAATATTATGTCATTGACTTGGCAATATATATTACTGGAAGAAATGTACAACTGGACAGAATCACAGAGCTACTCAAAAACTTGAATATGAAATAACATGTGACCCATCTTTCACTCTGACAATGAAAACCTCAAGATGGAGCTCTCCGGGCTCTGCTATGGAATCTTTATTTGGTAAAATAGTGTGATAGAAAATGCCAGATTTGAAGCCAGAGAATCTGAGTTTGAGCCTTAACTATTGGGGGCAGCTAGGTGACGCAGTGGATAAAGCATCAGCCTTGAATTCAGGAGGACCCGAGTTCAAATCTGGTCTCAGATACTTAATACTTCCTAGCTGTGTGACCCTGGGCAAGTCACTTAACCCCAGCCTTAACTACTTATTAGCTGTGTATGAGTTGGTTGTCTTATGATATATGTGTGTATATGTATATATATGTATATATGTATATGTATATATGTGTATGTGTATGTAGGGTGGCCCAGACAGATATTTTATGAAATCTGGCCTGTTACTGGAAAGAAGGAAAATGAAGGAAAGCATGACTGTACTATAAGCAGCCTAGCTAGAAGAGATAAGCACAATCCAGGACTACTGAGGCTAGGTAATCAGTCCTATCTTCAAGAATTATATCTGCTTACCATTCATCAGATATCTGTAGTCTAGAAGTAGGTGGGGTTTTTTTGTTTTTAGGATTTGAGGAAGGAAGCCACTTCCTTGATTGTTCTTAAGGAAGAAGATAATAATGTTTGGTTTATGCCAGCTAATCCTCTTCCCACCAAACTCTAATTATCCAAAGGGCAATCATAAATAATGAATAAGGGGGGGGGGGGGAAATTACTTAGAAAAAAATAGCAAATAAAAAGGGAGATGCTCTATAGCTGAGAATCTGCCAAAGAATACTCAAGGATAAGTAAGCTTTCTCCCCCACAGTAGTACATTGGACACCTTCTGATCTGAGGGGCTTATCTTCCATTATCATCTCTTTTATGATTTTAATACTGTGCATGAGATTTTCTTGGCAAAAAATACTAGAATGGTTTGCCATTTTCTTCTCTAGAGGATCAAACACTCCATTCTAATCTGAACATTTTAGGTAACTCTGCCTGGCATAATTCATGGTTTCATTGAGCTGTCTAAGCCAAGGCAATGATCCAGAAGGGCAATACCAAGGAATATTCAAATAACCAAAGAATTGCCCTCATTTCACACATGCTTAAGATTCTACAAGTTAGGCTTTAGCAATCTGTGAACTGAAAATTGCTAGAGGAGCAGGTGAGTTTTCAAAGAGGCAGAGGAACTAGAGCAATGTTAGCTTAATTATGGAGAAAATAAAGAAGTTCCAAAAAAAATCTTCTACTTCCACTTCAGTGATTACAGTATGGCTCCCAACAAAATATTGTAAATTCTTAAAGAGATTGGAGTAGCAGATCATCTTGTTTTTCTCCTAAGAGATCTGTATGCAAGTCAAGAAGCAAGTTAGAACCAAACATGGAACTGATTGGTTTAAAATTGATAAAGGAGTACAATGGAGGCTATATATTATAACTTTAACGTATATGTAGAGCACATTATGTGAAATGCCAGAGTTGCCCAAAATCTGAGATTTGGAGACAATAGCACTCTGATGGCAGAAAGTGAAGAAGAATTAAGAAGCTTCTCAGTACAAATGAAAGAAGACAACGCAAAAGTTGACTTGAAGTTTAATATTAAGAAAAAAAATAAGATTATGACATACTAGTATCATCACTTCTTCTTAAAGGAAGAAGAAATGAAAACAGCATCGCTTTTTATATTCTTGGGCTCAAAGATCACTATGGATGGTGATTTTAGCCACAAAATTAATAGATGCTTGCTCCTTGGAAGGAAAGTTATGGCAAATCTAGACAGTATCCTAAAAAGCATAGCCATCACCTTGTAGAAAGATCTATATAGTCAAAGACGTGTTTTTTTTTTCCGGTAACAATGTATGGATATGAGAGTTGAACTAGAAGGAAAGCTGAGTGTCACAGAAATGTCACTGAACTGAATTGAAGCTAAAGTGGAGCTTAAATACTTTAGTCCCAAAATACTTAAATATTGGGCTACATAATGAGAAGAGATTCATTGGAAAAGACCCTGATGTTGGGAAAGATTGAAAGCAAAAGGAAAAGAGGATGCAGATGATGAGATGGGTAGATAGTGTCAGTGAAACAATGAACATGAATTTGGACAAATTTCAAGAGATAGTGGAAGATGAAACAGCTTGGTGTGCTGTGGTCTTTAGGGTCACAAAGAGTCAGACACAGCTGAATGATGGGATAACAGCAAATGTAAGCTCTTCAATGGAGACCAAGATAAGATCTCCTCTAAAACCAGGAAAGAGAGAACTGTCTCATCCAAGGGAGATGCTGAAGATTCTAGAACTGCACATTTTGGAAGTCAAGGAATGTAATGAATATAGCTTCTCAAAGGAACTCAGAGGGCTTCAGTTACCTATTCAAAAGTCTCTCTCTCAACAACCTTCCTTGATCTTCCCTCAAAGTGTGTCTACAACCGATCCTAAAAAAAAAGTCCCTTACAGTATTTACATCGTGTGACATTCAGCATTCTGTCAGCCAATCAGGTGTCATCTTTCCTTTCCAGGTATGTAGCATACAACACCAAACTGATTTTCAAGGTTTCCGACAAGTGGATATAGCACCTGTGTGACATGCTGAGTATAAGGATAAAGTCTATTGCTGATGATAAAAACACCACAGAATATGTCAAGATTCACTGATCTAGAATGGGAAGAGATCTTGTAGATCATCTATTGCAAACTCTGATTCACCTCCCCTCTCTAGGTCTTAGTTTTCTCCTCTACAAAATGAGAAGAGATAGGCTAAATTACCTTTTAAGTTCTAGAGATCTCTATATTCCTAAGGATCACAAATAGGATTCTGATTGCCACCTTCTTAATTCCCAACCCAGCATTGGATCCATTTTTTGCCTTCTTCTAAGTACAGTCAATGTTCATTACATTAATAGCCTAGTCATAATTTAAGCCTGCTAGAGAAGCACAGATTTAGACTAATTTTAAAGCCAATTACTGACCTGACTGATCATGGTGACATTGAAGACATAATTGTTTCTGGCAGGTAAACTCTGCTGCATTCCTAAAGAATTGAATGGGGACAGGGCTCATTTCCTTTTAATCAGTCTGGGAGAATTATGGTCAGAATGAGGAGTCCATCATTTATTGATATATACCAGAACCAACATTAAGTTAACACGAGTAGACCCAGCAGTCTGTTAGCTATCCCCAGCTACCAAAATACCACCAAGTGTTAAATTTATTAAATCAACAGGTCAACCAAATTTTCCGTCCCAAGGGAATCTAGCAATCCACAAAACCCCACAAGGTTGCTCTTTCTCTCCTCAGAACAATAGAAAGCAAGCAAGCAAGCTAGATCTCATTTAAAATCTCAAATGATCATATGAGATACTTGTAAATCATATAGCAAAGTGACTATTTAACACATAGTAGGTACTAAATAGAATGTGTTATTTTCCCCTTCATTTGGGAAAGCACCCACCATTTCCAAGGTAGGTACTCCCTGATACTGAAATCTATGTTTGTAACACCAATATTCTGCTGGTGAGGGTGTGAGCCTTGGCACAGAAAAGTCCCAATTGCAGGGGGCCCAGAGAGCAAGGACTCACGGATCAAGTGATAAACAAACATTTACCAACCACCTGTTATGTTCTAGGTATTGTTCCTGATGTTAGGGATTCAAAAACAAAACCTGCTTCCAGGGAACTTAGATTCTATTTAGGAGACACATGGTGGGTATAAGGATAAGGCCTATTGTTGATAATAAAAATACCATAAAATATATCAAGATTCATTGATCTAAAGTGGGAAAAGACCTTATAGATCATCTGTTTCAATCCCTGTTCTAGGTCATACAAGAGGCATTAAAGGATTTGTTCCAGGTCATACAAGTAGCAAATACAAGAGGGTAAATAGGAACCAGCTTCTCTGATTGCTGAGAAAGTGACTTTTCCATATGTTCTCTAATGAGCCAGTCTCCAAAAGCAAGTGCAAGATGGGAAGGGAAGTAACCCAGAGGGGGAAAACTATATTTTATTTTTTTAAAGGGCTATCTGATTTTTATAACAGCATTGTATTTAATTGCGAAAAACTTAAGATCTAAAAATAGAAGAATGGCTAAATAGTTAAATAAATAGGGTACATTACTAGGATGAAATACTATGATTAAGACCACAAAGTATGTCCAGTGCTTACCACATTATGTGGCATATAATAGGCATTTGATAAATACGTATTAACTCTCTGACTGAAGTATGTAGAGTTCAAAGAAACCTAGAAAGACCTTTATGAAATAATGCAAAGTAAAAATAAAATAATAAAGAGGTAGGCACCCTATCTATGATACAAAGTAGAAGAGTAAATGAATGAGAGCAAATAGGTGATGAATTTTGACAGTGACCCAGGAGTGACTAAAATTAAGGTTATGATACTTTATATTTTGAAATTCACTTAATTGTAAATACTGTAGTTAACCTGTGTGTGTTAGTGTCTGAATATATTCTGCCTCCCCAGACTCCCCTTGACTCATCAGGGTCCACAGATCCCATCATGGAGGTCCTCCTCCAGGAAAGCTGCCCCTTCCATCTGTGACCTTCTGGAGATTGCTGCAGTCAAGGGAGAGAGGAGGGGTTTACTCTATCCCATCCCACCCTCTTCAAACTCTCAGGAAAAGGTGATTGTTCATTCTGAGACAGCTTGACAGTGGCAAAAGCATCAAATTTGGAGACAGGCTGTCCTTAGTTCAAATCCCACCTCCGATATTTACTAACTGGGCAAGTCCCTCGATGGAGAGGTTGCACCAAAAATAGCACAGGCTTCAGAGTCAAAGGACCTGGGTTCAAATCTTTCTCCTACTACCTTGAACAAGCCAGTTTCTGAAAGGGTTGAGCTAGATGGCCTCTAAGATTCCCTCCCAGTTCTAAATCAATCCTTGATCCTTTGAGAAATCTCAGCCTCAGTTTCCTGAGCTATAACATGGATAACAAAAGGAGAGTGGAATAGGGGAAAGAGGGCCAGATCAAAGATTCTGGGTTCAAATTGTGGCTCTTCCAGTTATTACTTGTGTTACTTTGGGCATGTCTGACTCTTTGCTTCAGAAATCCAGGAAGTGACAGGATAGGGCCAGAGACCCCTGGAGGCCCCTTCGGGGGGCGGGGGGACATAATATAGAGAGAGCCCTGAAAGCCTGAATGGGCCAGAGGAATGTCATCTCTGATGACGCTATGGTGGGGTGGTGATCATATTAGTGTGGCCCTCAGTCTCCTCGGCCAGATCTCTGTCAAGGTCTTGCGTGGTAGGTGTCCCCAAAGCTCTGCTTCAGGCCCTCTGTGTTCTCCCTCTGTGCTGTATTGACTCAGCAGCTCCCAGAGATTCCTTATCATCTCCATGTGAATAATCCCCACACCTACTTTTTCAGCTCAAACCTCTCCTCTAACTTTAGAATCACACTTTCAACTCTCTATTAGACATCACAAACTGAGTAACCCGGAGACATCTTAACATACTCCAAACGGAGCTCATTGTCCTTCCCCCAAAACTTCCCCTCTCCCAAAATTCCCCGTAACTCTGAAGAGTAACCCCCATCCTCCCAGCCATTCAGTCTCTCAGCCTCGTGTCACTTTTGATTGCTTATTGTCTCTCACCTCCTGGATCTAAGCTCTTACCAAATCCTATTGATTTTGCTTATGTAGCATCTTTTGAATCTTCCCCTTCTCATCTCTGACTTTACCACAATCCTGGGGAGGCCCTCATCAACTCATTCCCTAGTCAATTAAGTACCTACTATGTGGCAGGCAGTGTACCAAGCACACCTCACATCTGGACTATTGAAATAGATCGCTGGTCCATCTCCATACCTCAAATCTCTCCCAACTCCAGTTTGTCCTCCAATAGGTTATAAAATGATCTTCCTGAAGCACCAGTCCAATAATGTCACACACTCCCCCTGCCCCATTCAATCAATTACAAGTTTCCCCATCACCTCCAGGTTCAACTACAAAACCCTTTTTGGCATTCAAAGCCCTTTATTAACACATTGCCTGGTCCATAGTAGGTGCTTAATAAATGCTTGAATTTGTCATCTGTCCCTCTGCTCCCTTTCTGTTCTTTTTACTATTGTTGTAGTTCATCCTTCATTCTCAAAGAGGACCGTGACATCAGGGAGATGATGTTGAGACATGTAAGGGAATTGAATTTAAGTGGTGAGGGGCTGTTCACTTTTCCTCCAGCGCCATTTGGGTCCAGTGGCCAGAGAGAGATCAGGATGCTGGGAGATCGCCCACTCCCTGACCCACTACCTGGCTTCCTTGCTGTTCCATGAATAAGATACTCCATCCCTCAGCTCTTGACCTTTTCCCTGGCTTTCTTCAAGTCCCTAAAAACCACATTCTAAAAGATACTTTTCCCAAAGTGTCCCCACCCTAATTTTAGTGTTTGGTTTTGGGTTGATATTTTGGTTTTAGTGTTTAGTTTAGTGTTGATCATTTCCAATTCATCCTATACAGATCTTGCTGTTGTTTGTCCATTTGCAAAGAGAACCAATGACGTGGGTAATGTCTTGACTTGGGCGTGAATTGGATTTAAGTGAGACAGAGTTGCACAAAGCCACTAGCCTCACTGTCCCTTCTAGACTGAGGTCCAATGGCAGAACAAAAGTCAGGATGATCAGCGATGGTCCAGGATGTCCTTGTTGTCTGACCAACAGCTCCAGTGTCTCTTTAGCCACTTTCTTACTATAAGAACAAGTTGTTCTCATTCCACTCTTTCTGAAAGTCCTCACATACTGGGAGTAGACATCCCCCAGGTGGAGAATGGCGTCCTTAACCCAGGCACAATAACAAATTGATTTATTGACTCTCCACTTGCCCTTTGAAGCCCCTCAAAAAAGAAGTTGAATTAGATGATTCCAAAGGTCCTTTCTGCTCTAAATTAACAGATGGCTTGTCCTGGGACACCCAAGTCACAAATAGCAGGACTGAGATTTGAACCCTGATCTCCCAGCTCCAAATAGTGTAGTCATATGGCTGCTCCACCCTGGTTGTCTTGGTAAGAAGTAATTCCAAATTTTGAGACCCAAAACAGGGTTAAAACAAAATGTCCTGCAGATCCTTCCCCCCCAGCATGGCCTAAGAGGGAAGAAGGGGGGAAATCAAAGCTACTTGTTTAAACCCAAGCAGAAAGTATATTTGACAGCCCTTCTGCCTTGTTCCCTGCCCACGCAGCTCAGAGGTGGAGAACCTGTTAGACTGTGGAGTGAGTGGTTTGCAGTGGTTTTCGTCTCAGAGGAAGAAAGAAATTCTCTGGGCCCTCATCTGCATATGCACAAAACAAATTCTTCTGGCTTTCCTTCGGTTCTTTTCTGGGCGTTGAAAACAAATCCCCTGTATGTGTGTTAGAGAATAGGAGCTCAAGAATCCAGTCGACAAAAGCACATCCCACTGATGTAGGGTTTCTAGTGAGCAATTTTCCAAGGGGAGGGACAGGGAGGAGAGGGGTTGGTCTTTTGGGCAGGGATCCCCTCTATGGCTAGAAAATACCCCCTCCTGGGTTCAGCCTACCACACTCAACACCAGCCTCATGAGACAGAAAGAGTCAAGAGATGGGTTTACTTACTAAAATTTACTGCCTTTGTGATCTTGCACAAGTCACTTAACTCCTCTCGGCTGCCATCAGTAAAATGAGGGAATTGGACTAAAGGCTCTCCCAGTTCTCCAATAGGATACTTGGGCTGCCTCTGGATAATATTTTGCAGAAGCATAAGACCGTTCGTTTTAATAGTATTTTATTTTTTCCAATTATATATAAAGAAAATTTAATATTGATTTTTATGGGCTGTCAATTTAAAGCTGAAAGGAAAACAAGTTCCAAAGTTGAAGATCACATGGAGTAATGACAAGAATTGGGATTCAAAGCTAATTTTCAAAATCCAGATTCAGGATTTTTTCCACTCTGCTGTGGAACGAAATCCTCGGGGACCAAATCCCCCTTGAGGATAACGGAGATCTGATTTCCCCAAGAGAAAGATGATTGTAATAATGAGAACTCTGGTCTCAGATGTAACAACATCTATGGCCTATCAAGGAATCATCCCCTATAGGACATTCACACCCCCAGCTTATATTCTAGTCCGGTGATGTCTGGGTATGTCTTCTACAATTCATAGTGAAAGGCAGGGAAGTTGATAGATAAAAGACAAGAGATTGACATCAGGTGGGCTCAGATTGGAAAATGTAGCTAGGAGATCCACTTTAATTAGTAGTAACAGAAGTGCAAACTCAGATTTCTGGAGAAAAGGTCTCTTAAAATAAAATCTTACTTCTATTTCATCTGTCTCTAGCACACCCAGTAAGACCTTCAAGCTTTCAGTAACTGGGAGTTCTTCTGACTGCTTCCACAACACAAGCTCTGCTCCTCCCTCTCTGGACTTCTCCACCTCCCTCTTTGTAGCCTTGACCCTAGAGAGGCTTCTACCCACAACCCTCAAATAGGTGAGTCACCCATCATAAGGCCATGCTCACTTCACTCAGCTCCACTCTTCTTTTTTATTAAAGATTTTTGATTTTCAAAAGACATGTAAGAGTAATTTTTCAACATTGACTCTTGCAAAATCTTGTGTTCCAATTTTCCCCTCCTTTCCCCCACCCTTTTCTCTAGAAAGCACATAATTCAATATATGTTAAACATGGTTAAATATATATATATATATATATATGTTAAATCCAATATATGCATATATATTTATACAATCATCTTGCTGCACAAGAAAAATCAGATCAAAAAAGAAATAATGAGAAAGAAAATAAAATGCAAGCAAACAACAACAAAAAGAAATAATGAGAAAGAAAATAAAATCCAAGCAAACAACAACAAAAAGAAATAATGAGAAAGAAAATAAAATCCAAGCAAACAACAACAAAAAGAAATAATGAGAAAGAAAATAAAATGCAAGCAAACAACAACAAAAAGAGTGAAAATGTTAAGTTGTGATCCAAAACTCAGTTCCCATAGTCCTCTCTCTGGGTGTAGATGGCTCTCTTCATCACAAGATCATTGGAACAGCATCATCTCATTGTTGAAGAGAGCCACGTCCATCAGAATTGATCATCGTATAATCCTGCTGATGCTGTTTATAACAATCTCCTGGTTCTGCTCATTTCATTTAGATCATGTAAGTCTCTCCAGTTGGCTCCATTCTTCCCTCCATTTTTTCAACTTGTCACCAGCAACAATCCCTCTCTCCATAGAGGGATCAGGGGTTTCTGTTGTCTCCCCCCCCCTTGTAATGAGCATTCCTTGAAAGCAAAGATTGTCTATTTTACTCTTATTTGTATTCTAACACTTAGCACAGCACCTGGCATATAGTGAGTACTTAATAAAAGCTTTATTTTTCTATCTTTCTCAATATCTATTTACATAAATGGATTAATGTAAAGATCTCTGTATACATAAGGATGTAGATGTGTGTTATAAGTAAACACATACATGTATATGTACAATTACACTTGCACAATGCACTTGTACTCCATATAACAACTTAGTGGAGAAAGAGCTGGTCTTGGTGCCCAAAGCACCTGAGGTTGAGCCTTACCTTTGACAGCTTCCTGGCTCTAGGACTCTGGGTGAATCCCTCACATCCTCCTTGTTCTAGGCAACTCCTAGATTCTAATTTACCAGGAGGGTGCTGACCTGCAGGGGTAAAGGCATTTCCTCTACCAGAAGTTATCCAGACCAAAGAAATCTGAAGTCTCCCACCACCACCCACAATCCACTTCTGACCCATGTCTGGAAGAAAGTCCCTCATAGCTTCCACCTCTTGTAATCCCTTCAAGGCTGGGCTTCTAGACAAGACCTGGGGAACCCTCAAATCTCTGTGCCCTGCTTCCTCCCAAAATTTATATATATATATATATATGTATGTATGTATGTATGTATGTTTTTTTTTGTTGTTGTTGTTGTTTGTTTGTTTGTTTTGTTTTGTTTTGCTGAGGCAATTGGGGTTAAGTGACTTGCCCAGCATCACACAGAAAGCTGTGTATACTTTTTATTTCTTTATCTACGTATGAGTTGTGTTCACCACCCATGATGGGTGAACTGAATTGTTAAATCCAAGCTAGAGGAAACTTTTATTGTGATGTCTAGAAGGAAAAAGAGTCAGTGCTGAGGCCGTGACCCCTGGGTCAAAGCCTGCTTTGAGACTTAGTGACTTTGTGACCCTGGACAAAATGTAGCCTTCTCTGGTCCTAGTTTCTTCATCCCAAAATGAAGGAATTGGACTCTAAAGCTTCTGGCATCCTTTCCATCCACAAAGATTTATGGTCTTACAATCCTGATCTAATTCTTCATTTTTATGGATGAGACAGATGATAGATTGATGAACAGATGGA
This sequence comes from Sminthopsis crassicaudata, assembly GCF_048593235.1. Taxonomy (NCBI): domain Eukaryota; kingdom Metazoa; phylum Chordata; class Mammalia; order Dasyuromorphia; family Dasyuridae; genus Sminthopsis; species Sminthopsis crassicaudata. The sequence continues at coordinate 641,078,554 of NC_133618.1, read as the reverse complement.
TAGGGAGATAAATAGAAAGACAGACAGATAGATAGATAGATGATAGATAGATAGATATAGACAGGAAGACAGATAAGATAGATGGATAGATGGGTAGATAGACACACAGACAGATAGATAGATAGATGGATGGATGAATAGATAGATAGGTGGTTGAATATATGGTAGAAAGATAAATGATAGAGCTTTACACAGCTGTTAACATGTGCCACTGTGTTGTGAGATAATTGAGGCTGAAATCAAGCCATCTGGTACTAGAGCATTGGCTCTGAAGTCTGAGGATCTGGGTTTGAATATTCTGATTGCCTGAGGGCCTGTAGTCAGGGAATGTAACCTCCCTGAATCTCAGTTTCCTCTTCTGTCAAATAAGGGGATATACTAGATAGTCTCCGAGATACCTTACAAATGTAGATCCAATATGGATCTACTTGGAATAATATTAATGAGGGAAAGGAAAGGGGGAACCCCATTTCTCGGCGCATAGATAGTAAGATAATCCCATGAGGTGCAGTGTCCCCATAAAATGAATTTACAGGCCTGAAAACCTAGATTGATAAATAAAAGGTTTATTGTAGGAATTTGGAAGTAAAGCTCAGTTAGAAAGATGCCAGGGTCAGAGGGGGCCGCTGGCGGGCAAGAACCCTTACATGGCTGGAAGGATACCATGTGTTGGCTGGGAGGGCTCCTGCAATGAGGGCATTCCGGCTCACCTCTTTTATACCCAAAAGATTGTGGGCAGTTCCAAGTTCTTGGTGGGCTTTTCAGTTAGCTCAGATCAGGTGAGGGCTGGGGGAAGCTGAGCTGAGGGTGGGTGCTGGGCCCAGATATTCAAAGGGTGCCTTTGACCAGGATTTGTGAATCAAGGTCAGTCATGGGTTGGGCAATTAGAAAAGAATCTTAAAGGGACCCCAACCCTCATCAATATGACTTTCCATAGCTCAATAAGTACCAAAGTAAAACCTGGACCCTTCCTCCTCATCTCCCTGCCTGTTGTGTATGCCGCCCAGTACCTGGTTTGTAGTAGGAACTTGATAAATGCTTGTCGATTGATTAATGGTAAGGGGTCATTGTGTAGAACATGGGTTTCTGTGGACAAGTTGATCATCCCATGACCAAATGAGATGATCTTTGACAAGTGCTAGACAGGCACTTTCTTGTGACTCTTCATGACCCCAGGTGGGTTTTCTTGGCAAAGATACTGAACTGGTTCACCAATCTTCTCTAGCTCAAGGCAGAGTGAAGTGACTTGTCCAGGGTGACACAGCTAGGAAATCTGTAAGGCTGGATTTTCACTCAGGTCTTCCTGCCTCTGGTCCCAGCATTCTATTCATCATACAACCTAGCTGTTTGTCACCCGGTACACAATGGGTAATTAATAAGTGCTTTTCCCTTTCTTTCCCTCCCATGTAAATTGAAATGTGGCTTTTTGGCTTCTGGCTTTCTTTTCAAAGTTTGGGGTTTGGAGCAATTGTATTTGAAGAAAAACTTTTCCTCTCCTGAAATATCAAGACAGCTTTTAAAGGGCCAAAGCAGGTTACAGGCCCCTTGCCTCCAGTTTTAAACGAACTTCCTGTCTTTGAAAGTGTGTGACATTTCTTTCCTTGGATGAAGGATGGCAAATGAAACCCTCGGGGTTTGTTTTGAGAGGGTTTGGGTTGTGTTTTGTTATTCCAAAGGGAAGAATTTAGGAAACCACAGTCTTGCTTATGGTCACTCATTTTGGAATCTTCCAAACTCATTTGAAAATTTGTAGTCTACAGCCTATAATAGAGCAGCTAAACTTAGCCTGGCTTCTGGTGCCCAGGCCAAAATCCTGGTCGGGAACTATAATGGGAGCAAAAGACAAACAATTCTCCATTTGCCAATCCTGGAAGTCTCCTGTTCTTCCTCTTGACCTCTTGGAGGACTGTGATGTCATCTCCAAAGGATGGTGACCAGCAAAGGGGTTCAAAGGATGTGAACCTCAGCTAAAAGTAAAAATTCACCTCTTATTGGGTCAGAAATAATATTGGATGTTGCTTTGTCTGGCAGTCAAGGCTTTTCACAATCGGATACATTTCCAGTCTTTATTAATGCCCCAGGCCCCACATCCTACGCTCCAGCCAAATTTGGCCACCTCTGTCTCCCAAAAGCTTTCCCTCCTCTGATGCTGTATTCAGATTATTCCCTATGCCTGAGATTTCCCAATCACAGATGTGGGGCGAGAAGAGCCCTCTGAGATCATCTAATACAATGTCTATTTCCTGCCAAGGGATCTCTTCTGGAGCATCCCAGCAAGTCCCTGCCCACCTTCTGCTTTGCGACTTTACCTCCATAGGCCTTTCCTGAACTCCTCCTGCCCAGCCCTCTAGACAATCCCTGAACCTTTTTATCCTACAACCCCTTCTTCTAATAATCAGTATTTAGGTCAATACCCCCACAATGCCTTGCTCCTGGAAGGATTCATTGATTGATCCACTAGGAAATCAATTTGCTGGCCACCTCTCTCCCACGGGTATTGCCATCTCCAGTAGGATGTAACTCCTGACGGACAAGTGCTGTCTCCCTTTTGTATTTATCATCTTGGGCTTTACCAGGTGCCTGGAACTTGTCTTTAATCTGGACCCATAATTTCAGCAGCCTGTGGCTCTTCTGCTAAGAAATACCCTCTGCCAACTCTGCACCGTACAGTCTCAGAGCCTTGTGGGGCCCAGAGTGGCTCATCCAGCATGACACAACCAGTATGGGGCAAAGTCCGGGAACTTGAACACGGCTCTTCCTGACTCGGGCCAGCTTCCTACACACTGTGCCATGCTGACTCACAATCTAACCTAGAATAAGCACTTCTACACTGTTTCGTGCATTCATTCCCTCATAGATTGAGAGCTAGAAAGGATCCTGGAGTCCATTTAGGCCATATTTTATAGATAGAAACTGAGACCCAGCAAAATTACATAGAACTTTTGTTCAAGATTTCATAGAAAGCAAGAAGCAGAGCAGGATCCAAACTCAGGACCCAGGTTCCAAATCCAGCACCCACCCCTTTGTCCTACAAGAAGGCATTGTTTTATTGTTTTATTTTCTATCCCCGAGACCTAACCTTGGGCCTAGTGAGTATATAATAGGTGCTCAAAACTGGGTTGTAAAACTGAATTATGGAAACGTCAATGTACTGTGAGTGGAGCTATAGAGCAGGAATACCATTCTGGAAAGCAATTTAGAATTAAGCAAAGAAAGACCCTCTAAACCAGAGATGAGCTAGGTATCTCCACTCTTGCTCATCCCATTTGGACAAGAAACAGCTGTTATGCCCTGTCTTTTAAACCTGCTTCACAGCTTTTCAATATGGCACCTTCTTCCTCTGACACTCCCTCCCCACCTGCTGCAGACCCTCATCCCCTGCTCCCTGGACTTTTGCAATGGCTGCTGGGAGATCTGCCTATCTCTGATCTCTCCCCACTTCAATTTGTCCTCCATTCAGCCACCAAAGTGATCTTCCTAAAGTGCAAGTCTAACCATATTTACCCCCTCCCCATCCCAGTGGTTCTCTATTGCTTCTAGGACCAAATACAAAATCCTCCCTGTGTCTCTTAAAGCCCTTCTCAACTTAATCCTTTCCTTTGTTTCTAGTCTTACCTTATCCCCTCCACATACTCTACTATCTCCTGCTGTACCCTAAAAACATAACTCACCTTCTTGTCTTCTCTGGCTTTCTTTAAGTCTCAGCTAATTCACCTTCCATAAGAAGCCTCCTCAGCTCTACTTAAAGACACTCCTTCCTCTGACCTTCCTCTGAAATTAGCTCCAATTTATTCTCTCTCTCTCTCTCTCTCTCTCTCTCTCTCTCTCTCTCTCTCTCTCTCTCTCTCTCTCTCTCTCTCTCTCTCTCTCACACACACACTCTCTCTCTCTCTCTCTTTCTTTCTCTGTGTGTCTCTATCTCTCAGGGGCAGCTAGGTAGTACAGTGGATAGAGCACCAGTCCTGAAGTCAGAAAGACCAGAGTTCAAATCTAACCTCAGACACTTAATTCTTCCTAGCTGTGTGATCCTGGGAAAGTCACTTAACCCTAATTGTCTTAGCAAAAAATAAAACAAAATATGGTACCAAAAACTCTAGCTAAAATCAAAAGCAAGCATCATAGACAATGAAGATACACTAAAAACTTTCCAATAAATACAGGAATGAAGCAAGGGTGCTCACTTCTTCCACCATTATTTGATATATCTCTGAAAATGCTAGCAACAGGAATGAGACAAGAAAGAAATAAAAAGAATAACAATTGGTAAAAAGGAAGTAAAATTATAGCAGTTTGGCAATAATCTGATCGTCTTCTTGGAAAACAATAGAGAACCATTGTTCATTGATTGTAAAGTTATTGTAAAGTAAAGATATTGAGACTATAGCTTCAGCAAAGTTAAAAACCTCCAAAAATCAATCGCATTTTAATATAATACAATAAAATCCAAAAAGCACAACTACCTAGAGAAATGTTATTCTAGAGTACTACACAATACACAAAATATCTGGGGATCAACCTACCAAGGCATACAAAAGATTTGTATATATTCAATTACAAAGTGCTCTTTAAAGAAAGAATTACTTTAATAGACGGAGGAATATTCAATGCTGCTGACTAAGTTGTATTTGTATAATACAAATGACAATACTACCAAAGTTAATTTACACTATTAATTCCATACCCATCAAATTACCAAGGGGATACTTTACAGAACTTGTTAAAATAATAACAATTCATTTGGAAAAACAAAAGCTCTAGAATATCAAGGAAAATTAAGAAAATAAATAGGCATGAAGTGGCAATAGCCCTTCCAGACCTCAGATTATATTATAAAACAGCAGTCTTCAGAACCATTTAGGATTAGTTAAAAATTAGAGCAATAAATGAATGGAAAAGACTCAACAATAGAGAATGAGAAATGATGGAACCAAATAATACCTTGTTTGATAAAGTAGAAAATACAAATTATTTAGGGGAAAAGTTCCATCAAGTAGGAATTAGGCTTACATTAACACCTTACCCCATATTCTATAATACATTCCAAATGAATATACAACCTTACCATCAAAGATCAGACTACAAAAAATTAGAAAAAAAGCAAATCATAGACTTCTCACAACTATCAGTAGGAGATATATTCTTCTATTTCTTCTTGTGAAATACAACCATTTTTACAAGCAATTTGGAATTAACAAGTAAATCAAGTGCCTAAAGATCATACCATAAAACCAGAGACTGATACTGGCCACTAATAAGAAGAAAGTCTTCATATACATCAAAATATTTAGAACAGCAGTTTTTGTGATAACAAACAATTCTAAACAAAATAGATGCTTATTACTTGGCGAATGGATGAACAAATTGTGGTACATGAATGTAATGGAATATTACTATACTGTAAGAAATAATGTCTATGATGAGTATAGAGAAGCATAAAAAGATTTACATCAACTCAGTCAAGAAACACTAATCAAGTACCTACTTTGTGCCCTGTACTATGCAAAAAAGCATTTTCCGCCCTCAGAGAATTTACAATCCAATGGGAGAGATAACAGCCACTAAAAAATGTACAAACAAGCTATATGCAAGATAAATTAGAAGAGAAAAAAATATTAGAATTAACAAGAGTTAGGAAAGACTCCCTGTAGCAAACGGAAATATAGCTAGCACTTAAAGGAAGCCAGGGATGTCAAGAAGTAGAAATGAGAAGGAAGAGCACTTCAGGCATGGGGGACAGCCAGAGAAAATGTGGGGTGCTAAAAGATGGAGGGTGTTGAATGTGGGGACTAGGGAGGCCTTTGTTTCTGGATCAGAGATTATATGTTTGGGATAAAATATAAGAAAACTGGAAAGGTAAAAGAATAGCTAAGTTCTGAAGGGCTCCAGAATATATTATGCTTGACCCTGGAGACCACTGGAGTTTATTGAGTATAGGGTGACATGATTGCTTAATGAATAATGGATGGATATGGGGAGAGATTTGATCTTCCCAAAGCAGACTATTACAACAGCCAAGGCATGAGGCAAAGAGGTTCTGCACCAGCGTCCTGGGGATGTAGAGGAGCAAACAGGGTATGTTCCAGTGGTTTTCCAGATGTGAAGTCAATAGGTGAAATCCAACTGATGAAGAATAAAGTTAGCAGAACCAAGAAAACAATATACACAATATTACAATATAAATTGTAACCACATAAAAAAGTGGTTTGTAACTTTTTGTTTAAAAGTGAATGTAATATTGTATTTAACATATGTAACATGTATTGATCAACCTGCCATCTGGGGGAAGGGGTGGGGGGAAGGAGGGGAAAAATTGGAACAAAAGGTTTTGCAATGGTCAATGCTGAAAAAAATTACCCATGCATATATCATGTAAATAAAAAGCTATATTAATAAAAAATAAAAAATAAAAGTGAATGTAACCACATTATAAAGATCAAGCATGATTTGAATGAAGTGAGATGAGAGAAGAACCCCCAACCTATCCCTTTATGGAAGTGGGAGGTCCACAAAATGTTACACATTTAATCTATTTCTGAACTTTTCCAATGTAACGATCAGTCTGTAGATTATTTCTTCTTGTTTTTTCTTTCTTTCTTTTTTTTTTTTTTTCTTTTTCCCTGAGGCTGGGGTTAAGTGACTTGCCCGGGGTCACACAGCTAGGAAGTGTTAAGTGTCTGAGACCACATTTGAACTCAGGTCCTCCTGAATTCAGGGCTGATGCTCTTTCCACTGCGCCACCTAGCTGCCCCTGTTTTTTCTTTCTTGATATATATAATATATAATGTAATACATCCATAATATACAATATATTTATAATATAAATAATATATTATTTAGAATATAGAATAGCTTTCTGGGAAGAGATACTGGGGATAACAGTAATGATGCAAAAAAAAAAAGGCATTAATAAAAACTTTTTAACAATGTAATATATTGTATTTAAATTATACTTTAACAAATTTAACATGTATTAGTCAATCTGCCATCTTGGGGAGAGGATGGGAGGAAGGAGGGGAAAAATTGGAACAAAAGGTTTGGCAATTTTCAATGCTGAAAAATTATCCAGGAATATATCTTGTAAATAAAAAAAACTATAATAAAAAAAAAAACATAAAAATGTAATAAAGTGCATCATAGCAGCTTGTGTCTAATACCTTGGCTAGATTGTGATCTCTCTACAGGGAAGCATCCTGTCTCACTGACACTTTGATTCTCCCCCCTCTTCAGTACAATACTTGGTCCAGAGCTGAGGCTTAATGAAGGTGCCCTGAATGGAACTGCTATCCGGGGCCAAGTCTCCCGACAAATGAGCATGAACAGCAATCCCGTGTTTTCCTTTGCCCTGGGAGAGCTTATCTTACATGCTAGCAGCAGAAGCCACTCTTGTACATCCCCTTCAGGTGACCATGAGAACTTAGGGCCCCACCCTTGGGCACCAATAGAAGTCACTGTCACCCTCTGGCTTTTGCAAAAAGAAAGTGTCATTGCAAAACATAGTATTGCAAGTATCTTAGACAAGATGAAAATATGCCTGATGTGTTTACTGAAGGGGTGGGGCAGGGTGGAGAAATAAAAATACCATTTGGTAACCAGATTTTTTGATTATTGAAATTGCAAATAACTAATGTTTATTCTACAGCTGTAAGCATCCAAACTGGAATGTAATTATGGTGTTTTTTACTTCCATTTTGTCTGCTGTTGTTCTGTAGTTTCAGTCCTGTTCAACTCTTTGTGACCCCATTTGGGCAGAGATACTGGACTGCTTTGCCTTTTCCTTCTCCTTCTCATTTTACAAATGAGGAAACTGCAGCAAACGGGGTAAATGACTTATCGGGGTCACACAGCTAGATTTAGTGTCTGAGGTGGTCTTCCAGGCCTGGGGCTCTATGTATTGTACCACCTCGCTGCCCATAGAGCTTTCAAATATAGAGAAAATCCCATTTCCCCTCCAAAAAATCTTCTTAAGACAGAATACTTACTAAACTTGAGGGAGGTGCCTGGGCAGTAGAAAGTGCTCACTCATAATCCCAGCCTCCACACATATGAAGTATATGAGGATGGGTGAGACAGTAGAAAGAAAGTTGAGCTTGAAGTTGGAGGACCTAGGTGAGAATTCTGTCAGCCACTGCCATTTGCTCTTGGATAATTCACTTCACTTTGAGAGTCTTAAGTTCCTCACCTATAAAAGGAGGGGGTTAGATTATATGATCTTTAAATCCTGGTAAGCCTAAAATCTATAATCCTTTCAAACTTCCCTCTCTGAATCTCAGCTTCCTCATCTGAAAAATGGCTAGCAAAACGCTTGTCTCTTGGAACCATTGCAAGGAAAGTATCCTAGAAATAAAAAAAAAAACCTTTTAGAAATGTGAATTGTGGTTTTAAACAATATTGGAGAGGGGGAAAAAGTCAACATGACATAAAAAATGGATTGCCTCTGGAAATTTGTGATCTGTATATGTCAAGGTTACCAGACGAAGTGGTCAGGGCAATACTTCAGGCCTATGAATCCTGGACATCAATAAAACATTTGACAGTGTCTCATAATGTTCTTAAAGCCAAGTGAGGAAATGTGAGCTAGGGAAAAAAAAAAAAGCAAATTCAGTGAATTCAATTCCTGTGGAATGTCTGGGCCCAAAAAGTATTCTAACCAGACTTTCATTCAAGCCTGGGGGGGTTTCACATGGCTGTGGGTGCAAAAGGAGGAACCCTGAGGCATCGTATCTGTACAAAGGGTAGAAATGGTTCCAGATATTCTTGACAAAATGCATGAGTGACTCATGAGACTCCTTTGGAGAGACTTATGGAAAGAGAAAAAAACCTTTGGAAGATGCATTCATGTAAGGAAAGGGGTCTCTTTCACATTTACCTCATCTCTCACTTGCTTCTCTAGAAAATTCAGAGAAATGATTGTCCCCTCCATAAAATCAGGCCATCTCCCTTATTTGGACTTGAAATCTCCTGGTTTTCCCATCACCTTTACTCTTGGAGATTTTCTGATATGCACTGAGCTGTATAACTTCTCCAATTTCTGTTTGCTGTAGGTTTATTTACGGCTCACTCTTGGTGATGCCTTTTTGTCTAATCGGTGGTTGATGGGAAAGAACTAAACTGGTGGCCAGAGGAGCAACTTCCCTTCTGAATTCCTGAAAATCATGTCTCTAGATCAAAAATATTTGAAGGAGATGGAGAGAGAGATAGAAATCTATACCAGGGTCACTCTTGAATACAGTGAGGAAATGCATGGCAAGTTTCCCTAGCTCTCCTCAAGGTGGAGATTACAGAGTCTCTTGAAGAGGAGTGGACCGAAACACAGAGATATTAACCCATGCCTCCTATAAGCTAAATATCTTTGTTTTTAGACAATACATGCTAACAATTATATCTTACATAATCATATACCTTAATCATTAATGACTCCATGTCAACTTGGTAAAAGGGTTCTTAGATTCTAAAATGAAAAAGGAACCCTCCTACTTATTTTATACACGACTTGTTCAAGGTGACATTGTTGGTAAGTGGCAGGGTCAGGATTTGAATTCAGATCTTCTACCATCAAATTCTCCTTTCTTTCCATTGTACCATGCTATTTCCTTGTTGTTGTGGAGTCATTTTTCAGTCATGGCTGTCTCTTTGTTGGAGTTTGGAGTTTTCTTGGCAAAAATAGCACTGGATGGTAGCATTGACAAGCTAGAGCAAGCCCAGAGAAGGGCAACCTAGTATGGAATCCAGTAGAACAGAAATGCCTTGAAGATAGGATCTAATCCATTGTTTTCCTCTCATCATTTAGCACAACACCTGAGACATAGTAGGTGCTTAATAAATGCTTGTTAAATTAAACCAAATTAAACCAAGAGAATGAAGATCATGTTATAAGAAGATAAGCTGAAGTGACAAAAGTCTATACAGCCTGGAATAGGGAGAGTATGGTAACTATCTTCAGGCATTTGAAAGACTATCCAGGGGCAGCTAGGTGGCGCAGTGGATAGAGCACCAGTCATGAAGTCAGGAGGTCCCGAGTTCAAATCTGGTCTCAGACACTTAACACTTCCTGGCTGTGTGACCCTGGGCAAGTCACTTAACCCCAATTGCTTCAGGAAAAAAAAAAAAAAAAAAGAAGAAGAAGAAGAAAGAAAGACTATCCTATGGGAGATGGATTCACCTTGTTCTGGCTTGATTCAGAGGCAGAATTAGGAGCAAACAGGAAATGTGGCAGAATGGCAGATTTGAGTTCTATTCTAGGAACAACTTCCTGATCACCGAAACCATAAAAGAATGGAATGGGCTATCTCAGGAGGAAATAAGTTCCTCATCCCAAAAAGATACTTTATAATGCTAAATTATGCATATTTGTTAGAAAGGTTTTTTTTTTTTCTACTGTTATCTTTGTAGACATGGTGGTAGGAGGAGAAAATTTTCATCAATTGAACAAATACAATTTAACTTTTCAAAAGTGAATGGCCACTTATTGGGGATATAATATCGAGGACTCTTGTTCAGGTATTCAAGGATCTCTGCGGTCCTTTCCAATCATGAGATTCTGTTCTAACTTCTTTTTTTGGAAGACAAACGGAATTCACTGGTTGTGCAATGCCCCAGCATTCTCTGGAACTTCTTGATAAACTAATGTTCCATTTTGCTGGGGACTTTGTTAGCCAACAGAGTCATTTGTCTCAAGGGGTGGAGATAGTCATCAATTCTTGGAGCTGTCATCATTGGGCCAAGACTTCATAACTCCATTCAAAATCATCCATATTTTTTCAAAAGGAAAGGAGATGAGAAACGAGGTAATATATTAGAAGAAATCAAATAAATTTACAATAAAAGATCATTAGGAAATGAAATCTTGTCAGCCCAGATAAATGGACCAGATTATTACATTTAAGTCAAACTAAATTACTGTCTATGTATCCATTAAGGCATTTATAAGTGTCGAAAATCGAGATGTTCACTTTCCTGTAGGTGTAATATCAAAGCGATTTGGAGAAGTTAAAACAACCCCTTCCTGTGAAAGAGAAAGGATGAATACTCAGAAAGCAATGAGAATATTATTATAGAAAGTTACTGAATTACTTTTTTTTTTTCTTAAACACTACAGATCAGATGAGGATGAACAGAAACCTGGAAATCTCCTTATTCAATTCCTCATTTTGCAGTTGAGGAAACTGAGGTCAAAAAAGATAATGTTACTTTCTCGAGGTCACAAAACTAACAAATGGAATTTGAACCCCAGCCCTCCCTACTGTCATTCCATTATGTCTTCTACCAAATCACACTGGCAATCATCTAAAAGTGCCTATCAAACAAGGCCTCTCCACCTGTTGCAGTTGTATCACAAAGAAATTCTAAGGTCTTCATTTCTTTTTTGACTTGTTTGTTAATTCGTTCATGTAATTCATCCCAGTTAATTCGTTCATGTAATCCATCCCAGTAGGGCTTCCTCTGCCATTGTTGATCAGCACCTACTCTGAAACTTGTAGTCCTTAGAGATATTTAAGGAACAGATTCAACTTGAGAAGAACAAAAGTCATTCCCCAACTGATGACTGGTCAAGACATAAAAACAGAAAGTTTTCAAACAAAAAAAAAATCTAAGATATCAGCAGCCATGTGGGGAGTTGGGGGAGATCCAAATCACTGATACTTAGAATAATTCGAATTAAAGTACCTCTGAGGTTCTACCTCATATCCAGCCTATAGAAAAAGGTAACAAATGTTGGAGAAACTGTAGAAAACAGGCACATTAATGCACATAGTTATCTATTGGTTGATCTGTGAATGGGTCCAGCTATTCTAGAAATCAAATTGGAATATATATATATATATATATATATATACATATATATATATATATATATACATATGTATATATATATATATTCCAAAAAGGCACAACTGTGAATACATTTTGACGAACTGATGTCACTTCTACCCTCAAAAAAATTTTTAAAAGAGAAAAGAATCTCTATAAATCAAAATACTCATACCAGCTCTTTTTGTGGTAGCTAAGAAGCAGAAACTAAGGAGGTCCCCATCAAATGGGGGATTGGGCAAACAGATTTTGGTATGTGAATATGGTAGAATTACCATTTTGTTGTAAGCAATAACAAAAGGAATGATTTCAGAACAAGCAAGAAAGATCTATATGCAATGTGGAGTAAAGCAAGAAGAACCAGAACAATTTATATATTAACAATGTAAAAAAAAAAAAAAAGACAACTTTGAAAATTCTGATCAATGTACTAACCAAACATGATTCTATAGGACAGATGCTAAAGCCTAATAGAGATGGAAAGAACTGAAGCTATGGAATCATACAGACAGTTTGGGACATGGCCAATGCAAGAATTTGTTAAAAGGATTTGTTTTTCTTTTCTTTTTTCTATTTTGAAGGGAGAGAAAAAAACTAAATTATCATTAAATTTTTAAAAAAAGGTTTTAAAAAACTATAGTTTTAGAAAATTACTTGAAATATTCAAAAGTTAAATGACTTCACCAGGTTATACAAATAGTATTTGCCAGAGAAATAAATTCTTCTGAATCAAAACTCAGCACTTGACCCACTCCACCAGAAATAAATGACTGATTGATTTCCTGGACCATTTTCTATTCCTTTTATATTTAAGTACCTGCATATTTATTGTTTTCCTCCTGGAGAATATAAGGTCTTAGGAAACAGAGAATGTTTTTTTGTTGTCTCAGCCCACACAAGCTTTGCCACAAAGGAGGTTCAACTGAGTTACTCTCAATTAGTGATTTAACAGTTCAAAGTGGGGAAAATCTCAGATCTTCAATTTCTCTTCTGGAATCTAACGTTAAGTAGCTGAAAAGCAAACCAGTAAATTGTAGAAGAAAAATAAATTTAGGGACAATTATTCAAACTGTTCCAATTTTATCAAAACATCAGTTAAATGGAATCCAACCCATCAGTTTATCCAACTTGGGTTCTATTGGAGGGTTTTCACTTTCTCTCTCTGGGACTTAGTTTTCTTTGTACTATAAGGGTCTAAACTACATGACTTGCAAACTTCTTTCAGCTCTAAATCTATGCCCATGTCCCAGGAACAAGAAAAATGTTTATTTCAGACACTGGTTTAACAACCACCACCACAACAATAACAAAGAGGGATAGATATTCTAAGTTTAAGACACATTCAGCCCAGTCCCCTGCTGCACAGTAATCATAGATCTTGCTATTAATAACTCAGAAGATTCAGAATTCTGAGTGCATTGAAGACTCATTTTCCATCCCTGAAATGAAAGCATTGGATCAGAAAATCGCTAAAGTTCTTTCAACTTTAAATGGATGATCCTACTTCTATATCCTACTTCCTAAGGCAGAAATGAATAGGGAGAGGTTTACTAGGAGCCCTTAGTTAATCACCCAGTTTGATAACCCCATCTTCTATTCCCCATCCCCATGTCCCAGCATGGGGTCAATGTTTTCCTAGAGTTTAATTAAAGATATGCTGGTATCAGCAGGATGAATACAGAGAGGCCTGGAGAGACTTACATGAACTGATGTTGAGTGAAATGAGCAGAACCAGGAGATCATTAGACACTTCAACAACGATACTGTACAAGGATGTATTTTGATGGAAGTGGAAATCTTCAACATAGAGAAGAGCTAATTCAGTTCCAATTGATCAATGATGGACAGAATCAGCTACACCCAGAGAAGGAACACTGGGAAATGAGTGTAAACTGTTTGCATTGTTGTTTTTCTTCCCAGGTTATTTTTTTACCTTCTGAATCCAATTCTCCCTGTGCAACAAGAGAACTGTTTGGTTCTGTACACATATATTGTATCTAGGATATGCTATAACATATTTAACATGTATAAGACTGTCTGCTATCTCGGGGAGGGGGTGGAGGGAGGGAAGGGAAAAGTTGGAACAGAAGTGAGTGTAAGGGACAATGTTGTAAAAAATTACCCAAGCATATGTTCTGTCAATAAAAAGTTATAATAAAATTTAAAAGAAGATATGCTGGTATCGCATGGGATCATGGGATGAAATCTAAAAGAACTTCAAATATTTCACCAGTCTTATTTTTTAGATGAGGAAACTGAGGTCCTGAGAGAATCACACAGGTAAAGCATCGTAGAAATGAGGTTCAAATTCAGATGCTAGGATTCAATCAATCAATAATTATTTATTAAACATCTACTATGTGCTAGACCCTGTGTGAAGTGATTCCAAACCTAGCACTCTTCTCAATTTAATCAAGTCTGGACAAGAATTTTTGCTGGATTTTTCATCCAAACCTTTCCAATTTGGTAGGGCCCATGATAGCTCACTCTCTACTTTCACAGGCTTAGACAATCCAGGATCAACTTCATTCTACAAGAAAGCATTTAAGTTGGATTTTTACTAGAAAATAGCTATCTATAATTAACAGTCTTTTGGGGTTTGGGTCAGACAATACTAAATGCTCCTTTGTGTAGCTTTTTATACCAATCTAATTGTAAGTCCATATCCTATTATTTTAAATCTTTTCCTCTTGAATTAATAAACATTTTGTAAGTAAATGCCGTATCCTAAGGAGCATGCTAGGAAATGGGGATTCACAGACACAGCAGATATGACCCGTCAAACCAAACTTGCCTCCTGTTGAACAGGTGATTCTAGGTCCTCCAAGTTTAAGCCAGGAGAGTAAAAGAGATAGAAGGTTCCTTCATTTCATAGACAGGGAAGGAGGTAGCCACAGACACATCGCTTTGCTAGTCTCAATCTTCTCTGGCCAGCAAGCAAATAATTCTGTATAACAAAAAAGTGAGTTATATCCTGGATTCTTATCACAATAATGTTGACATTTATCCAGTGAATTATCATTTATGTCCATTTTACAGTTTGTCCATCCATCTGCTCTGGACACCTTCCCATGTACTTTGCCAAAGGATTCATATAACCTTGCTCACTTTTCTCTATGAGCCCTTCAGGACACAGAGATCAAATCAACATCACTATTGCTTCTGGAAAATAACAATCAGTTTCCCTATAGCTCCACTCATCATCCCTGTGCTTTCTCAGACCCAGATTCCTTTTGCTGGTCATTCCCCTATATGTGCTGAGACTCCTTATTAAAATATAAGGTTCTAGAGGGCACTCCTCATTTTTGCATTTGTATCTCAACAATCCAGCACAAGACCTGAAAATACAAGTTTAATGAATCTTTATTCACCATTGCCTTGTTTGATCCTCACAAATAATGTGATAGATATTGTTGATATTACCCCCATTTTACAAAGGAAGAAACTGGGGTTGTATAGAAGGCCGTACAAGGGCAGCATTTGAACCCAAGCTTTTCTGATTCCAAGGCTGGTCATCTATCTACTATATATTATGCTGCCTTGATCCATAGATTATATACAACTTGATTAATTAAGCAATTAATTAATCATGTTAATGGGGAACTAGAGTTTCATGACTAAATGATATTCCTATATTACTTCTAAAACTTATTACAATTTGAATTTTTCTCTATCAAATGTTTCCTTAGAATATGGCAGACACTTGCAAAACATTTATTAATTGAAGAGAAAGTTAGAAAAAGGAGGAGGAGGAGGAGGGGGAGGAAGAGGAAGAGGAGGAGGAAGAAGAGGAGGAGGAGGAGGAGGAGGAGAGGAGGAGAAGGAGAAAGAGGAGGAGGAGGAGAAAGAAGAGGAGGAGAAAGAGGAGGAGGAGAAGGAGAGGAGGAGGAGAATAAGTTGGAGCTGTGATTAAATTGATATAGAAAATTCTGAATCAATAAATTCCCTCCAATGGGACTAGTTCACACCAACTTTAGAACTTGTAGTCTTACAGAGTGTCCAGGGATAGTGGGGGTCATGGACTAAGTGAATTGTCTTTGAGCAAATAGCCAACATGTGTCTAAGGTAGAACTGAAAGCCAGGTCTTCTTGACTAGGAGAACAAGTTTCCATCTCCTAGGACAGTGATTTTCAAACTTTTGTTCTCAGTATCCATGATTAGTATTACAAAGGATTAAGGATCTATCTAAAGTTTTTGTTTATATGGATTATAGATATTTACCATAGTAGAAATAAAAACTAAGTTTGAGTTTGCAGACCCTCTGAAAGGATTTGTGAGACCCCCAGGAGTCTCTGAACAATATTTTGAGAACCACTATACAATGGCACTGTGCTTTTCAGACTAAATTACCCCAAATAATTGTGCAAGAGATTCAGCAGGTAGGATACTTATTATCAGGAAAAGGCATGATGGCAAGAGAAGATGGGGAAAGAGAGCCTCTATACATTCTGAGAGCTCAACTGGTACCCATGTAGTGTCAAAAGAAGACTTTTCCCAGCAAATTGGATGGAGGTTCTATCAATCAGTTAACCAACAATATTTAATTGCCTACTATGTGTCAGGTTCCGTGCTAGATATAAAATGATAATAACAACTATCTCACAGGTTATTGTTAAGGTTAAATGTGAGGACATATCAATCACTTTGCAAACCTTAAAGCCACTAGCTATTAGGGGACCTCACCAAAGTTGGGGTGAAGACAGCAGGTCAGCGCAAAGGCCTGGATCCAGAAGGAACAAACAAACCAAAAAAAGAGCCACGTGGGATGCCTGCAACAATGTGGGAAAGAGAATGTTGTAAGCAGATTGGTAAAGACATCAAAAACCAAAGAAAAGAGTTTATCTTTTTTTTAAAGGAAATAGGACAAGACTGGAATCTATTGAGTGATAGAATGGCATGGTCAGACCTGCCCTTATTTCCATTGAAAATTTGTCACAAGAGGAGAGGACAAGGATTGCCCCATGGCAAGTCATCGATGAGAATACATATCATTAGAAGAAATGGCTACCACAGTGAGACTGCAGATAGATTCAAGGGTTGAAGAGTGCTTTCCAATGTGTTTTTCATGCCAAAATAGATACTGGAGTCTTTGGAAGTTAACAGGAAAGCCTTGCCCACTATTACACAAAGAACATTTGAAATACTGCAGTAACTTGGATACCAAAGAGAGATTTCTTTATCCTATTTTTGTCCCACTGTGAATTTAACTCTCTTAAAGTCCTAGGTATATTTCTTGATTTCAGGAAAAACATTTTTTGAAACTTCAAAATAAGAAAGAATTGGAAAATACTCAGAAAGCCAATCTAGCAACACGCATTTATTAAGCACCTTTTGTGTGCCAGGTACTGTGCAGGAGTTTGGGATACAAATCAATATGTGAAACATTCTCTATAAATTAGAAGCTAAAGAGAAAGAGAAGTACTTGCATAAGTACATACAGAATACACATCAATAGAATAAATACATGTATATTTTCCTACTATCACTTTAAATTGAAGATTTTCATTCAATCTAACCCTATAACTCTATGTCCATACAGAATACATATAAATGGAAGAAATACATGTAGATTTGTATTTAATCTAACACTTTAACACTATGTCCATATAAAATACATATCAATGGAATAAGTACATAGATTTGCATTCAGTCTAGCCCTATAACCCTATAACTCTATGTACATGCAGAATAAATATAAATGGAAGAAATACATGTAGATTTTCCTAGATTTGTATTCAATCTAACACTATAACACTACGTACATACAGAATACATATAAATGGGATAAGTACATAGATTTGCATTCAATCTAACCCTATAACTCTATATACATACAGAATAAATATAAATAGAACAAATACATGTATATTTTCCTAGATCTGCATTCAATCTAACCCCAAACACTATGTACATACAGAATAAAAATAAATGAAATAAAAATACATGTATATTTTTCTACTATTGCCTTAAATCGAAGATTTTCATTCAATTTCACACTATAACATTATAAATAATTCTTGAGGGTGAATAAATGGGTATCCCACCCTTAAACCCATCTGCAGGCTGGATATCTTCCCCAATGTCAACCCCTCCGCCCCAGAAGCACAGAATGACTCAGCCGGCGGCCATGGACCAGGAGGGTCAGTAGGTCAGATATTTGTGGTCTTCAGATCTGTCTGTTCTTTCATGATCCCTTTCTTTTTTCCCTCAGTCTTGCCTTGTCATTCCCTAAACTCTAGTATGTTTTCTTCGGTGCTGGTGCCCAGAGTCTCAAATGCTTTGTTGGAACTGGCTCATTATGTGCAGGTTGTACCAGAGGTTAGAAACTGAATGACATTCAATTAAAATGATATTAGCAGCTCAGGAGTGATTTGGTTTAATTTACTCCTACTCAGATGTAAAAACATTAGCGACTTTTTTAATTGGACCTCATAATGTCTAACTCCTACTCAAATGCAATGAAATTAAAGACTTTGGTGCCTAAATACCGCTTAATTTACTCCTACCCGGCTATAATGACATTAAAGATGCTTTAGGGTAGATATTGTTTCCAATCAATTTTATTCAAAAGAAATCTGAGCTCACAGGTACTATTATTAAGCACATAATAAAATCACACAAGAAACATATCTATGCATTGGGGGATAGGGTGGTTTCCAGTAATATTAAAAAGTAATCATTTTCATTTTAATGCAAGGATATTAAAAAGTCACAGCTTAAATAGGAGGTTTCACAAAGTTTTCAATTGTTTAACCAAACATTGATTCGAAGTCTCTTCAAAAATAAGGGTTTATTACATGGAAGTAAAAGGCACGTATTTTAAGGAGTTCTGTTTCTACTGTTATAAGGCTTCTCTCCACTAATGCAAATAGTACTTGTCTTAATAATCCATCTTTGTTAGTTGCCATCACCAACATTCACTATTCTAGGACTAATCTGGTGATAATAAATACTCTAATAAAAATCCATTTCAGATTGTTGGGGGGTTTTTGTTTGTTTTTTGTTAAAGTAAATAAATAAATGAACAAATGAATGAATAAATAAATAAATAATTTGAAAAGATTTTACCTTGAAAATTTTTTTTCTCTAGACTTAGGATTTCACGAGAGTAGGGAACCTTCTTGGTAAGACCATTGTTCTACTAAAGCAGATCAGCAGCTTCTCTGCCTCTGAGTCTTAGATTATTGCTGGGGACACTGAGAGATTATAGGACTTACTCATGGTCACACTGACAATTCATGCATGGATGGCAAGGTGGGACTTGAACTCGGGACTTATGGCCAGCTCTCAAATTTACTACTTCATGCTGCCTATTGACTTAAGAACAAATCCCTTTGTATCATCATTTTTATCATTGAAAATAATTAAAATATTGCCATTGCCATAATTCCATAGGAGGTTTTTTTTTTAAGTTTTGTTTATTTTAAACAAGCATTTCCATTACAAAGAATAATAAAAGTTAAAGTTTGTAAAATGCTTTTCATACATTACCTATCTGACCCTCAAAATTATCTCACATAGATATTAGAGGTATTTTTCTTTCCACTTTACAGCTGTAGAAAGTAAGGTTCTGAGGGAAAAAGAATAAATCTTTTTCCCTAAGTGGAGTTTGTGGGTATGACTTTTTAAAACCTTCCCCATCCTCACACTTTAATGAACATTTAAAAAGACTTTATTTTAGCAATACTCTCTTAGAAATGGTATTATTATCCGCAATGATGACAGAAAGATAGAAAATATTTGGGAGTTAAGGGAGAAAGCACCTACATAAACTTGTTCTCAGAGTGCAAGAGTATAGCTTTTATTTACTTTATCATTTAGAGGCAATTTGTCAGAATATTTTGTAATTGTAAAAGATCACAAGTTGGGAAAATGTGGGGGTGGAGGATTGGATCAGCAGTGATTAAAGGAGAATACACATCTTTGTGGCTGCAGATTCACCTAAGTACCAAAGCGTAAGATAAGATTTGTCATGGGCAATGGTGTAGTGGATACATTGGGATACTTAGCAGCTGAAAACATTCAAAACAAAACTTATGATGATCTATCCATAAAGCAACATGATAGGCAAAAATTCAGAAATATTAGTTACTCAAAAGGATTATAAAAGCAAACATTTAGAGCTTAGAGTTAGATCTAACTACAGATGAAGAAACTGAGGCACAGAGAAGTCATATAACTTGTCCGAGATATAAATGTGGTAAATATTGGAGGTAAGTTTGAAATCCAGGCCTTCTTGACTGTATGTCCCCTGCACTATCCACTAGTCTTCTCTATCTCTCTCCAATGATCTCTCTATGTGGTTGGACTGTGGCTAATTAGCTTGACCAGAAGTTAAGATTTAAGTGATAATAGAATAATTCTTTTGCTAATAATGCTAAAAATAATTACCTTTTTTGAGTCTTTTTCCCACTTAATAGTATTTTGGGGGTTTTCCAATTACATATAAAAATAGTTTTCAATGATTTTGAGTCCAATTTTTTTTCTCCCTTCTTTCTCTTCCCCCTCTCCAAAATGGCAATCTGACACAGGTGATACATGTACAGTCATATTAAACATATTTCCACATTAGTCACGTTGTGAAAGAAACTCAGAACAAAAGGGGAAAACCATGAGAAAGAAAAAGAAAATAACAAAGTGAAAGTAGTATGCTTTGATCAGCATTCAAAAACCTTTTTTGAATCTTACAATAACCCTGTAAGGAAAAGTATTATTATCTCCATTTTAAATATGAGTAGACTGAAGCTCAGAGGAAGTATTTGACTAAGTATGAATCAGAGGCAGATTCAAAGCCAGGTTTCTGATATGCCCAAATCTAACATCCCAATCATTTGATGGTAATACCAGGGAAATGTGGACATGTTATAATTACCTATGTCATAGGGTAAATATTGCTGAATAAATATTCGTTGAAATGAATTATGGTAAATTAAACATTTTTAATATAAATCAAATGATATAAAGATACATTACAGTGAAAGATTATACATTCAAAACTACCAAGGGAAAAATGGTGAATTAGAATTCTGCTTATCCTTTGGGATAGAAGGTGTTCTGTTTATTTCTATATTCTGAATGCTAAACACAGTCTTGAAATACTATAAAGTCTCTTTGTGGAAAGATGCCACAAAAGTCATCCGCCTGGTCACACATGGACAGTGGTACGCATGGAGTCATACAGTAGAAATCAGCTCACAACATATTAAGTTCTCAGTGTGATCATTGACCCCTTAAAAATCAGCAAATGCTATAATTCAGAGTTTGATTTAATGTTTTGTTGGTTGTCTAGACTGAAGAAAGTAATGGGGAAATTTTTAATAATGTAAATTAAAGTTAAAAGTGTGTCATAAATTTATCTCTTTCCCTCAGAGTCAGTTGTTAAACCTTTACCAGCATACCTCTGATGGAAACATAATATAAACTCTAGAGGAGCATTCTTCCCACCTGCAGAGTGCTTAACTCTGACTCACGGGTTTGCGTTAAGGGCATCTGGTCTGTGCCCAAGCACACTTTAATATCTCTCACACACAAAAAAAATTGTTATTCTGTTGCCTCATTTTTTAATTTGTATTTTATGCAGTTATTAATTTTCTCCAAATTATATTTAATTAAGTTTTTGTTTCTTCGATTTGAGGAATAAAAATGTCCTTTATGATTGAGTATTCAATAAATGTTTGCCTTAAGAAGAAAGAAAAAATAAAATCTCTGGGTGCACACCCGGATGAAATGTTCCGTACAAGCCTCCACTCTATTAACAAGAACTAAGGTCGGTGTGATTCATCTTCCACGTTTCAGAAAATGCTTTCATATCCTTCGCCTCATACCAGCCTTATACCGACTCCACGAGGCAGAAGTTCAGATCTGACAATATTATCCCCATTCTTTAGCTGAAGAGATAGAGATTAAACTGTCTCTAAGTATTTGAAGGGCTGTCACTTGGATGAGGGATTAAATTGGCTTTTCTTGGTCCCAAAGGGACCAAGTAGGGTTCACTAGTTGCTGCATAGAGGCCTATGTAAGCCTGAAGTCAGGACAAAATTCTTAATCCTTTTGTTTTAGATGGTTTGTCTTGTGGTCTGTGTGTTTCAGTCCAGTTTTGTGATTTCAGTGGTGTAAGGGACTTCCTGAAATGAGAATCCCTTCACCTTTTACAAGGGCAAGTCTTAGAGTTGTCAGTCAAGTCTTCAGGAAGACTTAAGAACTACTGTCACATCTGGAATTATGCCCAAAAAATTATCAAACTGTGTATACCCTTTGATCTAGCAGTGTTACTACTGGGCTTATATCCCAAAGAAATACTAAAGAAGGGAAAGGGACCTGTATGTGCCAAAATGTTTGTGGCAGCTCTTTTTGTAGTGGCTAGAAACTGGAAAATGAATGGATGCCCATCAATTGGAGAATGGTTGGGTAAACTGTGGTATATGAATATTATGGAATATTATTGTTCTGTAAGAAATGACCAGCAGGAGGAATACAGAGGCCTGGAGAGACTGACATGAACTGATGCTGAGTGAAATTATACACTTCAACAACGAAACTGTAAGAGGATGTATTCTGATGGAAGTGGATGGATACCTTCGACAAAGAGAAGCAAGCTCTAATTCAATTCCAATTGATCAATGATGGACAGAATCAGCCACACCCAGAAAAGAAACACTGGGAAATGAGTGTAAACTGTTTGTATTTTTGTTTTTCTTCCCAGGTTATTTTTACCTTACGAATCCAATTCTCCCTGTGCAACAAGAGAACTGTACAGCTCTGCACACATATATTGTATCTAGGATATACTTTAACATGTTTAACCTGTATAAGACTGCCTGCCATCTAGGGGAGGGGATGGAGGGAGGGAAGGGAAATGTCAGAACAGATGTGAATGCAAGGGATAATGTTGTAAAAAAAATTATCTAGGCATATGTTCTGTCAATAAAAAGTTATATAAAAAATAAAAATAATAAAAATTAAAATAAAAAAAAAAAAGAACCACTGCCATTCCTCCAAATTGAATGGGTTGTTCCATATGGGAATGAGTTTCTTATCACTAAGTTTTTAAATAAAGAAAAGACGACCATTTTTTGACCGTGCTGTAGAGAGTTATTTTGTTATAAGGGAACAGGTTGGACGAGGCGATCTCTCCTAAGTCGGAAAATGCTATGAAGTGATTTAATGGAGTCATCAGAAAAAATTAGCCTGCCTGGACTGCACAGCCAGGGCTGGTGACTTCCAAGCTTTTCACAGGCCAGGAAGCAATTCTCAAAAATCTCCTTATTGTGCAACTTGAGTCATTTGTTTCAGACTAATTTTTCTCAGCTTTGTATTTATATGTTAACTAAAAAAAAAAAAAAAAAAGGGGGGGGGATCCACAGAAAGATGTTTAAACAAAAATTCTTGGTGGAAAAAAATCTGTTTTGAAAAATAAAAAGAAATCAATGACCAGTCAGCTCATAAAGAGAGCCCCAGGGCTTTCAGGACATTTGCTTCTCCCTAGAAATAGGAGAGCAGAAAGGGACTAAAGGTTCCCATGCTGCCTTCCCCGGGAAGCTATTGCAAGAGGCAGAAAGGGGCTCTCTATTCTTTTCCAGACTGATTTCTAGTCTTCCGCTGTGAATGCCCAATTGTGAGCAGGGATTCTGGGAGGTACAAATGTATTATTAAACTACATAGTGAAATCCAAGAGGTCATTTTCGTGGTCCTCTTCTAAGTCAGTTTCACAATAGGTCTTAATTTCTAGCCAAATGTTTTAGTTTAGAGGGGTTTCTAACACTTTGGGAAAATGTCCATTTAACCCTTCCAAATCCACTTGGCCCTCAGAGTTAAAGACCATTGGGTAAACAGAAGCATTTTATCATGAAGTTTGGGAAGCTTCTTTCCCTCCATTCCTTGATGCTGCCTTTGCTAATAAGTGAGTCTGAGTTTTCCAAATCAGTGTCAAAAGGGCACAGCGTCAGGGACACCTAGATGTCACACTGGCCCTGGAGTCAGGAGGACCTGAGTTCAAATGTAGCCTCAGATACTTAACATGTACTAGCTGTGTGACTCTGTGCCAGTCACTTCACCAATTACCTCACAAAAATATATTTTAAAAAGAATTTTTTTAAGGCCCAGCATCTGGTAGGACCTACTGTGCTTTAAGGACTTAGAGTATGGGCCATATTCCTCATAATGTACTTGAGGTCCAGCCTAGTTCACAAGATCACATTATCAGAAAAAAAGGAAAGTCTACAAAATACTAAAATCAGTCTGTGCTGGACAGGGACACCGAGTCAGGAAGACCTGAATTCACTGTGTGATTCTGGTCATTTAACTTATGAGTATCCCCAAACAGCTCTCTAAAATTGTAAAGGGAATCCTTTTTGTCACTTTTCTTCCTCGCCAAAATAAAACAGAACTGGGGAAGAAAATGAATCAAGATGGTGTCCTGAAGAACAAGGTCATTTCTAAGGCACCCAGTTGTACTGTAGACAAAATCTCAGCTCTTTGAGCAGACGAGAATCACTCTAAAAAATCAACCAGAATGTCCATACTCCTTGACCCAAAAAACACTGCCTGGCAGTGAGATCCAAGGGAGTCAAAGACAGAAAGACATTCTTACTAACATTTTTAAATAATAGAGAGGAATGAAAAATAAAGCAGATGTGTCTAGATTGGGAAACAGCTAGACCAGCTGTGATACAGTATCATAATGCATTGTTACTGTGCCTGAAGAAACAGTGATTAGAAAGAATGAAGACCTATGAGCTAATGCAAGAAATAAAGAAACTGTATATAATTAACCTAGTTTTCATTTACTGGGGGTATGAAGTCAAAAACCAAAGATAATTCCTGCTTTCAGAGAGCTTACAGACTAGTGACAACCAGTGCATGTGAAGGTGTTATAAAGCAGACAGAAGGCGACTTTGGAGAGGGAGATACTAGCAGCTGGGAACAACAGGAAAAGTTGATAGAGAAGCTGGTGGTTGAGCTGAAACTTGAAGGAAAGTAGAAATTCTGGGATGCAGAAGTGAAGGGAAGAATGGGACCCAACCAGGGCAAAGTCATGGAGGTGGAAGATGGTATGAGGAATAACAGCATGGCCAGTTTGATCAGATGCTATGGGCAGATTTCATTAGGTTGGAAAAGTCATTGGGGCCCATGTTGTGAAAGATTTTAAATATCAAATAAATGACTTTCTATTTAACCATAAAAGTAATAGGGAGCAGTAGACTTGTTTGAGTAGGGGAATCACATGATCAGATTTGTTCCCGAGGATAACAAAAGAATATCAAATATATTTTTAAATTATTATGGTTCTAAAGAGTTCAAAAAATAAGAGAATGACTCCATAAAACTTCAAGCAGTAAACTAAAAAGGAAAAAAGAATATTCTACAAGGACTACATGAATTTAAGAAAGAAATTAAACAAAAGATAAATAATTAAAGAAAAGCTATGTAGAAAAGAATCGAAGGGATAACAAATAATTTAGAAAAAAAAGTGATAAATTGTATACTCCAATAGCCTTCCTAAAAATTAGAATAAACCAAACAAACCAATGAGTCCATAAGTAAGCCCAGAAAGAATAAAAGAAATGACACTGAATGCTAAGTAATAAGAATGACCAAATTTGACCCTGGAAAAGAGATGAAAAAATATTTCTCTCGGCCAGCTTTGCAGAGACTATAGATGGGAAGCATTACATATACTCTCAGGCTCAGTTGATCATAGATAATAAGAGAATAGAACTAGAGCAAGATATGATCTCAGAAGCTAGTTAAACCTTCATTGGATCCAGTCCCTCATTTATTGATAAGAAAACTAAGATCAAGAAATGTTAGGTGATCGATTGTATATAGTTTTCTTTATTTCTGCTTTCTTTTCCCTCTGCATTAACATCATTTAGATTTGCTGAACTGCTTTTTTATTTCTTTCTTAATCTTTCTTATTTCTTTGGCTCTCTGGGTAAGGCAGGACCATGGATAATGAAAGTCATGTAAAAGCAACATACATTTATTTTTCAAAATTTCATAAAATAGTTATTAGTAAACAGCTGATTTTTAGGACTTGCCTCAACACATCTTCTAATATTTTCATTTAGCTAGAAATCATGAATAAAAGTATTTGCATTCTGGTTGTTATGAAGTTAGCCATTAAAAAATTATAGGATGAGGCAGTTAGTTGGTGTAGTAGATAGAGTACCAGTCCTGAAGTCAGGAGGACTTGAGTTCAAATATGGCCTCAGATACTTAACATTTCCTGGCTGTGTGACCCTGGGCAAGTCACTTAACCCCAATTGCCTCAGGGAAAAAAATTATAGGATAAGTCAGGCATAGCATAGGCCTTCATGGCTCTGCTTTCCCAGTTTCATTCATATATTTTCAAGCTACATTTAATTAATACAATTACACTATTATCTTAGATAGATATTGGGTTTTTTCGCAGAAGATCATATCAACTGACTTTTATTTATTTATTTTTTGGATTCTGGGTTTGGGGAAGTTTTTTTTTTTTAATTTATTGTTTATTTTTCCCAATAGCCTATTCAAGAGGTAGGTAGATATTGTTATCTACATTTTAGATGAAAACTAAATAGTCAGAATAATGAAAACACTGGTCAATTTCATGCAACATTAGTCATTTTCAAGGAAACACTGGTCAGATTAATGAAAATCCCAGTCATATTCCCGGAAGTATTGGTCAGTTTGATAAAAAGCCCTGGTCAGGTTAAAAAAAATGCTAGTCAGAACTAGGAGATCATTATACACTTCAACAATGATACTGTATGAGGATGGATTCTGATGGAAGTGGAAATCTTCAACATAGAGAAGAGCTAATCCAATTCCAATTAATCAATGATAGACAGAATCAGCTACACCCAGAAAAGGAACATTGGGAAATGAGTGTAAACTGTGAGCATTTTTTTTTTGTTTTTCTTCCCAGATTATTTTTACCTTCCGAATACAATTCTTCCTTTGCAACAACAACAAAATTCAGTTCTGCACATATATATTGTACCTAGGATATACTATAAGATATTTAATATGTATGGGAATGCCTGCCATCTAGGGGAGGGGGTGGAGGGAAGGAGGGGAAAAATTCAGAACAGAAGGGAGTACAAGGGATAATGTTGTAAAAAAAAAATGACCTATGTATATGTACTGTTTAAAAAATGTTATAATTATAAAATTAATTTTAAAAAATACTAGTCAATTTTAAGGAAATACTGGTCAGATTAATGAAAACCTTGGTCAGTTTATTAAAAAACACTGGTCAATTTTAGAGAACAGTGGCTATTTTCATGGGAACATTGGTCAGGGCTATGCCAGGAGAACGGACAGGACAGTTATATTATGAGAAGCTTGTCCAATCCCACATGGTTTGCTAGAAGCCCCTTTCTCACCTGTTGGACCAGTTCTTTACCAGCCAAACTGAGCTAATATACCAGACATTTAAAAATGGTACTGATCCATGTGAAATGTACAAATGGCAGGCGCATTCAGTTTTCTCACTTGCCTTCATCTGAAGCATTTGCTGGGTCAAATGGCCTTGGGCTTCCCACTGTTGCCTTTGGAGTCCTCCCACGCCTTCACTTCCTTTCTTTTCATCTTCTCTCCTCTTGAAAGGCAATAACCCCATCTTTGAAGACTAGCCACTGTTTCTGTGCTGTATAGGAAGCCCCTGGAGGCCACATTCAGTGGGAGCCAGGAGGGAACAGACCCTATTCCTCATCTCTGAACTGACTGTGTCATTAAAATGCTCTCACTGTTAAAGAGCGTTAAATAAAAACCAATCCTGACGTTAAATGGCATTTATATGACATTTTTCCAAGAGCTTGTCCCACTTGGTCCTCAAAGACCCTGTGACTTAAGGATGACAGGTAACATTCTTAAGGGCTGACAATATACCAAATAAGTGAGGAGTTCACTATACCCACTAAGAAAACCAGTTATTCCGAATTATGGACACAAAGTCATTGCTAAATGGATCCATTTAATCTTCCACTCCTTGCCTACCAGACCCATTTAGTGATAAGAACACAGAATTTGGAGGCAGAAGTAATGTGGTATAATGTGAGAGGGCTGGATTTAGACATATAGGACCCCAGTTCCAAAGCTAGCACGATGTTTACTCCCCCTGTGGGATTGAGTCAGTCAGTCTTTGCATTTTAGAATAAGAGGGTTGGACTGAATGACCTTGAAGATCCTTCTAACTCTAAATTTAGGAACCCTGTGACCAGAGTTCAAATCCTATTGCTGCCTTAGCAATTCCTATGGTCTTGACCATATACTTCATTAAATTTAGCTTTACATAATCTGAAAAAAGATAACCTCTGTCTTTAATTCTGTGATCTATATGGAAGCAAACTGCCTAGCTATTCCAGATAAACCTGAAGTTCATACCAGATTAAACAATGATCATGGAATCCAAAGATAAACTATAGTGACTTCTTATAGACATCCCAGAAATACACAAAAGTTAGGCAGAAACTCTTAGATTATTGGAAAGTGTGCTAAGGTAGTGCTAGTAAAAACCACCAAATCCAACTCATCCTTCATCATCATGACTAGTAATAGGCCAGAGGCACATGGAGCCAGAGGCAGCAAGGTTGAAAGTCCCTTCCTACCCAGAAGGCCACAGCATTGTCTGAAAGTCTCAACTAGGGGACCTTGGGAGACCTAAGGAATCTTAATAACCAGAACATCCAAGCTTCTGAGATCCCTAGAACACTGTCTGAGATGCCATAAAAGACACTAATGCTCAGAAAGCCAAGAAGGACTGAGCAAGGGAAGTGTGGGTGAGCATAGCAACTTAGCAGACCCAGTGCAAAATCAAGCAGGATCTCACCAAAAGTACAGCAGGGAAGAAGAAACCTAGCCAGTTTAAAAATTAAGTTATAAAAATTCAGAAGTCAAAGAAAATATATTAAATATATTTATCAAATATATTTAAAAATTATTATGGTTATTATGAGTTCAAAAAATAAGAGAATGACTCCATAAAACGTCAAGCAGTAAACTAAAAGGGAAAAAAAGGATATTCTACAAGGACTACATGGATTTAAGAAAGAAATGAAGCAAAAGATACATAATTAAAGAAAAGCTATGTAGAAAAGAACCAGAGGGACAACAAATAGTTTAGGGAAAAAAGGGATAAATTGTATACAATAGATTTCCTAAAAACTAAAATAAACCAAACATCAACCAATGACTCCTTAAATAAGAAATATGAGAAAAAAATCAGAAGATTGAAAAAATAAGAAGATATAAGATATCTGATATTAATGAAATGAGGTTTTGCACAAGCCTAGACAACCTGAGATGAAGGCGCCAGTGTGGGAGATGACAGGATATTGCATCTGGTAGAAAAAATTCTGCTTTCCCCATCACATGAAACAAAGTAGTCTCTTTCCAATGGCCTCATCACTAGGACTGATGGGATCTTTAAAATAATCAGCATGGACCAGGTTCTCTCTCTGGCAGGTTCAAGGGATGAAAGCCATTCATTAGAAGTACGTGCTAAGGTGGTCATAAGGGGAAGTGTTACTTTCCTCCTTTCCCATTAAGTCTTATGGCTATGAGAAATGAGCTTGGGGCTTCGGTCTGTGTTATTTGTCTTTTTCAGTTATAGACACAAGTAGTTGAGCAGCATCCAGTCTCAAGACTGTTTTAGGCACAAGTAGTTGAGTATCCATACCCAAAATCTTGAGCCATGGATTAGAGCCAGGATTCCAAGTCAAAAATCCTGCCAACCAAGGCCTTGAGAAGTCAGATGCCAGGGTATGAATATATGGATGGAAGTGAGGGCTGGGGGGAATTGTACTTGGAAATCTTAATGGGTTTACCCTTGTATCTGTGTTCTGTACCCATTTTTGTGGGTATACCCTTGTATCTCTGTTTGGTATCATTTTAGGAAACAAAACCTCCTGCCTGTTGCTTCCTAAACTATAGAATTAGCTCATTCTCATGATATTCCACATTGGTGTCTTTGGCCCTCTTCTGTTCTCATTCTATACCCTCTTACTTGGGTGAGTTCATCCTCTCCCATGATTTCAAATGTCACTTTTAGACAGAACACTCTCTATATGAAAAACTATGCTATTTAGAAAATAAATTAAGCTATTAACCTAATTACTCTCTTCTCCCCAAACTAAGATGGTATAGAGAGCTATTAGGCTCCTAGACATTGAAAGGAATGTTTCTGTGTTTAGTTGCTCCATCTTTGAAATAAACATTCTTTTGAAACATTAATGTGATTGTTAAGTTAGTTAAATATAACTGAGGTGCTGAAGATCTCCTAAAATTGGGAATACACAATCAGTGTAGACCGGAAAAAATGGCAGAAACTAGATCACCTAAACAATGGGGAAAGGGTGAAATATAAAATATTTGGCTTTTAGGAAATGGGAGGCAGAGTAGTCACCATTACATCAAAAAATAACTGATACAGCAATTAAGTCAAGGACAAAATAATTTTGATAAACTTTGACTTCTTGAAGACCATGATTTTTTTAAAGCCTAAACTCTATATTTCAAGAAAGCATAGTCTTGGATCTAAAAGAATCTGGAGGTAATGTGAATATAGGAAGAACCCACTAATCTCCTTTTGAAAGGAACCTCAAATAAAAAGTCCTAGTAATATCATAGTCCAAATCTAGAACTCTCACATCAAAAAAAAAAAAAAAAAAATATATATATATATATATATATATATTTATATATATATATATATATATATATATATATATATTATAAATATCTGCACAAGACACAATTCTAATAACCAAACCAAATAATAACGACAAAATCACAGTCAGGATTTACACAAGATCTAACTTCTTCTACTTAAATGAGAGGAGATCTTGAAATACAATATTCCAAAAAGCAGTAAACCTAGGCCTACAACTAAAATAAGTTAGCCCAAAGTTAATTACAAACGGGGGGAGAGGGAGACAACAGATTTTTTATGGAACAAAGAGTTTCCAAGCATTTCTGATTATTAAAAAAAAAAAAAAAAAAAAAAAATAGGCCAAAACTGAGTAGAAATTTTTAAAAACAAACAGAAGAGTCAAAAGAAATCTAGAAAGGTAAACATATTTGAATAATCAGAGGGTAAGTGGTATAGATTCCCCCCCCCCCAGGCTGGGGTTAAGTGACTTGCCCAGGGTCACACAGCTAGGAAGTGTTAAGTGTCTGAGACCAGATTTGAACTCAGGTCCTCCTGAATTCAAGGCTGGTGCTCTATCCACTGCGCCACCTAGCTGCCCCCCAGTGGTATAGATTTTTAATAGAGGGAGAAATGAGTATTCCTTCAGAAGTTTAATGCTTTCAAAGTTTATTAAAAGAGTTGATTAAGAAAAACAGAGATCTCAGTTGGTTGGTAGATTGGTTCTGTTTTTACAGTTTGAAAAGGGGCAAGAAAAGGGAGTTTAAAAGAGCTATACTAATGCAGAAATGAGGAAAAAAGGAGTGGAATTGATTAGTTTTCATAATTGGATTCATATTTGGATGGATTTGCATGAGAATATCAGACAGAAAAAACAGGTGTTCAATAGAAAGCTGAAAATACTGGTTTAAAATGTTTTGGAAAAGAATAAGTACAGACATATAGAGAGTGTTCTGTATAAAAGTGATATTTGAAATCATGGGAGAGGAGGAACTCACCCAAGTGAGAGGGTATAGAGTGAGAACAGAAGAGGGCCAAGGACACCAATGTGGAATATCATGAGAATGAGCTAATTCTATAGTTTAGGAAGCAACAGCCAGGAGGTTTTGTTTCCTAAATTATGCCAAACAGAGATACAAGAGAATACCCACAAAAATGGGTACAGAGCACAGATATAAGGGTAAACTCATTGAATATGTCAGTGACAATATAGCCCTTCAGGACAAAGAATTTCTCATCAAAAGAAACCAATGTGGGAAAATATTTTTAAAAATTAACTGACATAGTAAGGGGGTAAGATTATACCTCCATTCATTCTAGGCTTTTGTTCTCATATATTTGCAGCTCCTTCTATAGAAATTCATCTTTTTAGAGCAAGTTTCTGTAATAAATATCTCATTTCCAAAATATATAAGGACTCGATTCAAATTTACAAGAGCCACGATTCAGTGAACAAAAGATATGAACAGGAAGTTTTCAAAGGAAGAAATATAAGTTGCTAACAGCCATATGAAAACATTCCAAATCACTAATAATTAGAGAAATACAAATTAAAATAACTCTGAGATTCTATTTCATATGCATTAGATTGGCAAAGATGACCCAAAAAAGAAAGTCACAAATGTTGGAGGGCCTGTGAGAAAGGGGACATATTTATCCACCTTTGAAGGAGTTGTGAACTGGTGTAGCTATTCTGGAAAACAATTTGAAACTCTGTCCTAGAAGTTATTAAACTGTACATTACTTTGATCAGTGATATCCCATTAGTCCTGCACTCCAAAAAGGTCAAGGAAAAATAAACCTATATGTACAAAAATATTTATCTATAACAATTCATTTTCTAGTTATGAAGAGCTGGAAACTAAGGGGATACCCATCAATTAGGGACTAGATACACCAATTATGTTATATTAATATAACAGAATACTATTGGGCAATAAGAAATGATTAAAGGTATGGCTTCAGAGAAACCTGGGAAGATTGAATTTAGGACCGCAACAAAATAAAACTGTCATCTTCCCTTTGAAAATAATAATTCTGGTTCCTGGTCCATCACCAAATCTTTCCATTTTGGTACTAAATGATAGATATTAGTCAATGCTTCCATTCCTTTGAGAAAACCAGTCACCCCCACACCTAGGTAAGACAGCAGATGAGGGTTTTACCAAAGAGTAAAATTATCCAAGTGCCCAAAATATATCTTCCAAAAATGTATCATGACAATATTAAGTTGCTTTAGGAAGAACCGGATTGTAAGTATATACAAGACAATGCAATGCATGAACAGTTTTACTTCTTCATTGTTAGTCTCTTCATTCTAATCTGCCTTTAGCAGTCCCTGTTTTGTCCCTCAGATACCTTAGACTCTCATCCATTTTCTCTGCTATAACTTTCCTTTTGGGAAAAAAAAATGCCTCTCTGTAGGGAAGCTTTTCAGCATGGAAATTAGAAAGACCTCTAGGGAGGGGATGGGGGGAAAACTGGGACACTAATACATTGTTGGTGGAGTTGTGAACTGAGCCAACCATTCTGCTGAGCGATTTGGAACTATGCCCAAAGAGTTATCAAACTGTGCATACCCTTTGATCCAGCAGTGCTACTACTGGGCTTATATCTCAAAGAGTTCTTAAAGGAGGGAAAGGGACCCACATGTGCAAAAACATTTGTGGCAGCCCTTTTTGTAGTGGCAAGGAACTGGAAATTGAGTGGACATCCATCAGTTGGGGAATGATTGAATAAGTTACGGAATATGAATGTTATGTGATATTTTTATTCTGTAAGAAACAGTCAGCAGGAGGATTTCAGAAAGGCCTGGAGAGACTTATAGGAATTGAAGCTGAGTGAAGTGAGAAGAACCAGATCATTATACAAGGCAACAGCAAGATTATACCATGATCTGTTCTGATGGACCTGGCTCTCTTCAATAATGAGGTGATTCAGGCCAGTTCCAATGATCTTGTGATGAAGAGGGCCATCTGCATCCAGAGAAAGCCTGTGGGGACTGAGTATGGATCATAACATAGCATTTTCACTCTTTTTACTGTGGTTTGTTTCATTTTCTTTTCTTTTTTTTTTCCTTTTTGATTTGATTTTTCTTGTGCAACAAGATAATTGTATAGATGTATATGTATATATTGGATTTAACATACACTTTTATTGTGTTTAACATATATTGAATTACTTGCCATCCGGGGAGGGGGTAGAGGGAAGGGCAGAAAATTGGAACACAAGGTTTTGCAATGGTTAATGTTGAGAAATTATCCATGCATATGTTTTGAAAATTAAAAGGCTTTAATTAAAAAATAAAATAAAGTTTAAAAGCTTATATTCCTATATGGGAAGATGATATGTTAGAAAGAAAGAAAGAAAAAGAAAGAGAGAAAGAAAAAAAAGAAAGAAAGAAAAAAGAAAGAAAAAGAAAGAAAGAGAGAAAGAAGAAAGAAAGAAAGAGAGAAAGAAAGAGAGAGAGAGAAAGAGAGAGAGAGAGAGAGAGAGAGAGAGAGAGAGAGAGAGAGAGAGAGAGAGAGAGAGAGAAGGAGGGAAGGAGGGAAGGAGGGAGGGAGGGAGGGAGGGAGGGAGGAAGGAAGGAAGGAAGGAAGGAAGGAAGGAAGGAAGGAAGGAAGGAAGGAAGGAAGGAAGGAAGGAAGGAAGGAAGAAAGAGAGAGAGAGAGGAAAGCTCTACTAGGTTAGGTGCTGAAAAACTTGGGTTGGAATCTCAGAGCTGCTTCCAATTAGTTGTGTGATTTTGATGCCCTTCTCAGTTTCCCAATTTGTAAAATCAAGAGGTTGGACCAAATGCTCCCTCAGGTCCCTTCCAACTTTAGCTTCTTCATTCACACAAAGACATAAATCGGTGGAAGGCATTTCCCCTGGTCACTGGCATCTTATAACAGGTCAGAGCCTTGCCTGGCAGATGAAGCTTTGAGATGGAGTGCCAGGTGCCAGGTGATGGGCAGGAGAAAGGGTTCTGGAGACAGAGACCCTCCTGGCTCTCTTGAAATCACCCCCAGAGGGTGCCTGCCAACTCCATTTATGGCCAAGGCAGATCCTGCAGACAGGACCATTACCTAAAGCCAACTTTGTTTAAACATACACATTGTTGGTACCTACAGTCTGCTCCATGGAGTCAGTGTTCGCCCCCACCTAGGCAGGGGGCCCTAAACTAAATTGTCAATAACAATGATCCGAAATGAAAAGGGCTGAAGAAAAATGGCAAGGGAAAGAAAAAGCTATATTTTTAGTGTTTCTATGACATCTATTTTTTGCCTGCTTGCCGTCCAGCAAACAAAGTTGGGAAAAAACATTCAGCATGATGAAAATACCGTGCACACTCCAGTGGTCTCCCCAGCCTATAATTTTCAGGAGTGACAGTAATTTTCTGGGCGTATCCTGAACTTATTCAAATTTCCTTAGGTCAGGAGTCATTTTTATCCCCAACGAGGGAATAGGAAGTGCTATGAGGGAGTTGTTTAAGATCCTGTGTTATTATCAGACTTAACTGCATTCACTTTCACAGCATTAATTCGGGTCAATTCAGTATATCTACTGTGCACCAGGTGCTTTGCTAAGCAATGGGGATACAAAAACACAAATAAAACTATCCGGGTGTATGCTGGGAAATGGTTAACAACTGACTTTCTGAAGACACACACACACATGCACATAAACAGATATATTCACACATTTTTAAGCTTAATCTGTATTAACAATCTTTCCATCTATTTTAAAGTGTGTACAATCAATAAAATAGCACACTAAGTCCTGATTTGTAGTGTCTCCTGATTTCTGAATGTAAATGTCATACTGAAAATTTAACAATTGCTTGTGGTGGCTGGTTCTAGCACACTCCTGAATTAACGGAGTCAGTTTTCATAAAGATTATCCACTGCTGGAGGAAAGAAAAAAAAAAAAGTAAAAGGCATAAGATCATAAATAAATAACAACAATAACAATAACTGCATTTCTGGAGTGCTTTAAAACACTTTACCTAGATACTGTAACACATGTAAAATGTATGGGATTGCCTGTCATCTAGGGGAGGGAGTAGAGGGAGAGAGGGGAAAATCTGGAAAAATGAATACAAGGGATAATGTTATAAAAAAAATTACTCATGCATATATACTGTCAAAAATATTTATAATTATAAAATTTTTTAAAAATTAATTTAAAAATAAATAAATAAATAAATAAATAAATAAATAAAACACTTTACCTAGATCGTCTCATTTGATCCTCACAACTATCTTGTGAAATAAATGTCCTTCTTATACTAATTTTGTAAATGAGGAAGCTTGAGGTGTCCAAGCATACACAAATCTATGAAGTGGGACTTGAAACCCAGTATTATATTCTCATATTATCCTCATCAGAGCAAGTTAACATCTTCCCTCAAGCTGATCACTTAGAGAGTTACCTAGAGCTTCTAGAGGTTAAGTGTCAGGTTACCCAACTTAAAGGTATTTTGAACCTGGGCCTTCCTTGCTGTGAAGCCATCTCTTCATCTACTGTACCATGTTGCACCTCAAAGAAGTAGTCAGAAGCAAAACACTTTTGAGGAGGGACAGGGCAAAAAGAAAGAGAGAATAGAATAAACCAGGGAAATACAGTTAACAAGAGTAATAGTGAAAAAAAAAATTGGACCAAGTTTCTCTGATAAAGGCCTTATTTCTCAAACACACAGAGTCAAATTTATAAAAATAAGACCCATTTCCCAATTGATAAATGAACAAAAGAGATGAACAGTTTGCAGATAAAGTAATTATAATTACTTATACCCATATGACAAAATGCTCTAACTCACTACTGATAAGAGAAATGCAATTTAAACCAATTCTGAAGAACTACCACATAGCTATTAGATTGGCTAACTAGACAAAAAGGGAAAATGACAACTGCTGGAAGGGATGTGTGAAAAATGAGTTGTAAATGCATTGTTGGTAGAGTTGTGAACTGATTGAACCATTCTGTGGAGCAATCTGAAACTTTTCCCCAAGAGCTATAAAACCATGCATACCCTGTGACCTAGGAAAACCATTACTAGATCTGTATCCCAAAAGAGATTTTTTAAAAGGAAAAGGTCCTATCTGTCCTTTTATTATTTTTTATTTTTATATCCTTCTATTATTTTATCAAAAACATTTATAGCAGCTCTTTTCTGAATGCAAAGAATTGGAAATTGAGGGGATGCCCATTGATTAGGGAATGGTTGAACAAGTTGTGGTATGTGCTTATGATGGAATACTATTGTGCTACTTACTTAGTTTATGATGGAATACTATCATATACCCAAAAATGATGAGCAGGAAGGTCTCAGAAGAACCTGGAAAGACTTCCATGAGCTAATGCAAAGTGAAAGGTACTGTGTACACAGTAAGGACATTTTGTAAGATGAGCTGTGAATGACATAACTATTCTCAGCCATACAATCAAGACAATTCTGAAGGAGTTATGATGAAAAATGCTATTCATACCCAGAAAAAGAAGTGATGGTATCTAAATGCAGATTGAAGCACACTTTTTTTTTACTCTATTTTTCTTAAGGGTTTTTTTTGGGTCTATATTTTCTTTCATAGCCGGCTATTATGGAGATGTTTTGCATGACTACACATGCACAACCTATATTGAGAATTGCGTTCTCAAGGAGGGAGGGCACTAAGAAGGGAGAGAGAACTCAAAAAATGAAAAACAAATGTTAAAAGTTGTTTTTATATTTAACTGGGGGAAATAATATTAAATAAAAATTTTTAGAAAGAGGACATGAGTAGTTTGGGGTGTGGAGGTGAGGGAATCAGGAATGTCCTTTTATGGGAGGTAACACAGGGAAGATGCTTTATGTAAGAGGTTTAAGTGAAACAGGATGGGGCAAAAGCGTGGTGGTCAGAGATGAAGTCTGTCAAGCCATTTTAACTTGAATGGAGTGAGATATGAAATGAGAGTGAAGAGGTAGATGGAAGTCAGACTGTGGAGAACTTTAAACACGTGGCTGAGGAGTTAGCTTTTTATCCTCAGAAGACACAGGAAGCCTGAAAACCCTAAAGATTTTTAATTAGAGGGACTTGGGAGGAGGAGGTGATGCTATGATCCAATCTGTGTTTTTAGGAAAATCACTTCAGCAGCTGTGTGGTGATCATTTAGAGGGGAAAGAGACTGGAGGCAGGGAGGGCCAATGGAGGCCATCCCAATAGTTCAGGCAGGAGCTGCTGACTCAGTTCCACACTTTCCTTGATCATATAAGCTTTCATCACATTTCTCTAGAACAAGTGTCTTTCTCTAACTCTAGAATGGCAGAATTGTCTTAGAAAATAAAAATCTTGCCTTCCCTTCAGAGATCCTCCTGCTAAGGGAGAAGCATTAAGAGAAAAAAATGTGATTATACACAGACAAAACCACCATTGGAATGTCCATCTCCCTGCGGATATCCAGAAAGTCCTCTTTTTCTTTTTTTATTGGAAGACAGAGATCTGATTCTCAAGCACAGAAGTGGGTTTAAGAAACTTCACTGACTCTCCGGTGCCCCTTGGATAGAATATAAGCCCTTCTGGTTGGCATCAGAAGCCCTGCAGAACATGGCGACCTCTTTCCCTTCCAGGATCATCTCTCCTCTTCCCAGAGTAACTATCTGCCCACCAAACTGGCCAGCCACCTCCCCTCTCTAGGGCTTTGTGCTTAAGCTTGCCTCCCCTGCCCCAGAATGCTGAGCCTCCCCACCACCAGACTCAGATCATCCCTCTGTGATCCAGGATTCCCAAGGAGGAGATGGGGTGTGAGTGGTCAGGAGAGACTTAATTTCAGAGATTTGGATTTGGAGGTGAGAGGTAAAGAATCAAAGTGCAGAACCTGGAGTCGATGCTGACTCCCACTCTGCCACAAGAGTGATCTTGGATAAGTCCTTTCCCTCTCAATTCCTCGGCAACGAAATGATTAGGTAGGATTAAATAGACTACAAGTTCCCTTCCCTTTCTAAACCTGTGCTCTTATGATAAAATGCCTCTGTGACCTCTTCCAACTCCAGATGCCACGATGCCAGGTACCATCTCCTATGGAAAATCTTTCCTGATCTTCTTTTGTCATTTTCAGTCATTTCCAACATTTCATTGCTACATTTGGGTCTTTCTTGGTAAAGATACTGAAGTGGTTTTCCACTTCCTTTTCCAACTCATTTTACACATAAGGAAACTGAAGTAAACAGGGTTAAGTGACTTCCCAGGTTCACACAGCTAGTAAGTGTCTAAGCCTGGATTTGAACGCAGAGAAATGAGTCCCCCTGCCTCCAAGCCTGGCACTATTCACTATGGCGCCACCTAGCTGTCCCCTGATCCTCTTCAGATGATCACTTGTCTAGTTCTCTGTTTCCATGTAAAGCAGTGTAGGCTCTGAGGTAGAATCCTAGAGTTTCTAGTTATATCCAGCTCATCCCCCAGAGCCTCAGTTATACTAGATGGTCCCTTCAGCTAGGACCCTTGTCCTGGTTTCCCTCCCTCCCTCCCTCCCCCAAATAGCTTCTTGAAGCCTCCATTTGTCATTACTCGTTTTGTTGCTCATTTTGCTTTTTGCACCCCCCACACCGAGCACAATAGCAGCTCCTGGATGAATGCTTGTGGGATTAGGCTGGATTCTGCCAGCTTTGCCCTTCTTCACTCGGGGGAGAGGGGAACAGCGCAGGGGGAATTCTGCAAGCCCTGCACCCCTCCCTACTCCCCCCTCCCCACCCCCACTCTCCCAGCCCTTTTCATGCCCTACCTAACAAAAGGTGCTCATGAATCAGCTCCCAATCTCAGGGCTTTTTGGATGAGGCAAGTTTTTTCGACTGAACAACAGTCCACAGTTACAAATGCCAGACAGGAAGGGCATCTCTGCGGGGAAAACAAGCCTCTTTAAGTTGAAAGAATGAATAATGACAATGTGTGGGCTGGGCTTTCTATCCAGCCAACTCTGGGAAGACCTTTCGGAGAGCCGCGATCTGATCACAATTGGGGAGGTTTGGGTGCGCCCACTCACCTCCCACACCCCTTTGTATCGGGAGCTCTGCGGGGGGCGGGGGGGGAAGGGCGGGAAATTCCTCTACTTGTACAAATGCAGGTATTGAGAAGGAAGCTCTGGGATCCCAAGGAACGCTCCCCTTTCCCCATCCCCTGGAAGCCTTTGTCCTGCAGTGGAGGGCTCACCATCTGGAGGCTTCGACCAAATCCCCCCTTGGAGGTGAGGGTCCCAGGAAGAGTCACTACACTGTGATGGGGAGGCTCTGGCCCGAGGGCTGGGGCTGCCTGTGCCCCGAGGGCTCTCATCAGCTTTCCGGGCAGTGCTCGGGTTCAGGATAATGAGATTTATCTTCCTCGAGTCCGAAAAAGTGGGGAGTGGGTCACTGAGAAGTTTGTCAGCAAAAGAGCAGTAAAATGAATTAAGTGAGCCTTATTTTTTAAGAGAAGGAAGGAAGGAAGGAAGGAAGGAAGGAAGGAAGGAAGGAAGGAAGGAAGGAAGGAAGGAAGGAAGGAAGGAAGGAAGGAAGGAAGGAAGGAAGGAAGGAAGGAAGGAAGGAAGGAAGGAAGGAAGGAAGGAAGGAAGGAAGGAAGGAAGGAAGGAAGGAAGAAAGGAAGGAAGGAAGGAAGGAAAAAATGGAAGGCGAGAGGGAAGTAAAGGAGGAAGAAAGGAAGGGAGAGAGGGAGGAAAAGAAAGGGAGGAAGAGAGGAAGGGAAGGAAGGAAGAGAGAAAGGGAAGGAAAGAAGGAAAAGAGAGGGAAAAGAAAGAGGGAGGGAGGGAGGGAGGGAAGGAGAGAAGAGAGAGAGAGGAAACGAGAGGGAGGGAAGGAAGGAAGAGAGAAGGAAGGAAGGAAGGAAAAGAGAGGGAAAAGAAAGAGGGAGGGAGGCAGGAAGAGTGGGGGGAAGGAAGGAAGACATCAATATGTTTCTGAGTCCAAGGTAATTTTCTAAGTGTTTGCTTTTAACTATAGTTCAATTCACAGTCCAGAAAAAAATTAAAGTTAATTAAAGTTAAGGTTGGGTGACTTAGGGGCTCAGTAAATTGTGTGGCTCATTCTAGGTTTTTGATTTTTTTTTTTTACCCGCATTAACTTATGTTGCTACTTCACTTTCTTCTGCAGTTGGCAGATCCTTCTCTGTTACTGTCATTAGGAGGGCACAATAATGAAACCCCTCGTTTCCATTCAAAATCCCATTAATAGTTGGGCCACTCTGATTATTTCTGCAGTTTCATCCATCAAATCGGAGGTTGCTAGAGAGGAAATAACTAACAGAGTTAGCCTGGATCTCCCACCTCCTCCCCTCATTCCCAAACTCAATTAAGCCAGCACCATACCAAGACCCGTACAAAAAGAGCGACTGCGTATTTACATAACACAGCGATCTAGTAATAAATCAACATTAATCATGAATGTTGGAACAAGTCAGAGAAAATTATGTTTGACCCTGCCATGGGGCAGGCTCATCCATCCATGAACAACATTGCTTTCCAATGGAGAGCAACATCCCTCAGCCCGAGAGGGTCAAGCACTTCCAATACATGTGACAGAGGTGTCTGATCTTTCTCTCCATTTGCCACATTTCGTGTAATGAGTTCGGTGTTGCCATGTACATGCCATAATCCTCTGGATTATGAGGGCATT
This sequence comes from Sminthopsis crassicaudata, assembly GCF_048593235.1. Lineage (NCBI taxonomy): Eukaryota > Metazoa > Chordata > Mammalia > Dasyuromorphia > Dasyuridae > Sminthopsis > Sminthopsis crassicaudata. Next base: position 641,037,494 of record NC_133618.1, on the reverse strand, counting down.
CCTCTTCTTCCCCATCTCATCTTGCATTTATTTACTTCTTTATTTATTTGTTTGTATTTCCCAGGAGAATGAAAGCTCCAGGAGAATAGGAACTAGTTTTTATTTTCTTTTATCACTCTCTTCACAGCCTGGAGACTGAAGGGCTCTCCTAATAAACATCCGAACTGAATAACATGGAATGGATAAGGACATTATCTCTAGCACCTTCTAAGGGAAGTCTAACCCCAACTACAGCCGAAGTCCAGTTATCCTCTGCTGTCAAGTCCAGCCTTGAATTTTACCCCTTTCGTTTTTCCAGACTTATGGAAGTGACCTCCAGATTCATCATTGACCTAATGGCTTCCGGCTCTTAAAACCATATATTTCCTTTGTACGTTTAAAGGAGAAATCCAAGGTTGCAATTGTAGGTGACAGAATGTTGGAAGGGATGATAGAATCCGACATCAAAAAGCCCTTCATGAGCCAGAAAGAATGCTGGGACAAAACTAACATAAAACTTAATGGGACCCACTGTAATGTTAGTTGGTTCAAAAACATCAACTTGACCAAAGTACAAAATTCAGGAGGAAACGATATTAAGCCATCTGGAAGAGGCCTCTGAGTGTTACTGAATAAAAGGCAACCCAGAAAACTAATGACACTTTGGCCTTCCTTGAGACATGGGCATCTAGGAAGAGGGAATTAATGGGGCCATTGTTCTCTGCCACATTCAGAAGATACCCTGAGCCTTGGGTGCAGTTCTGGGGACCAGATTCAATAAAGGAGGGCTCTTTAACTTCTTCCACTCACAACTCCATTTCATCCAAGTAATTTTTATATGTCCCCAGTTATATAGGTATAGAAAATAGGTATACAAATAAAAGATTTACTAATCATAAACCATAATTTCACAACCCCCACTTTCGGTTACAAGATCCCATGTAGGGTTGCAAATCACACTTTAAGAAGCTGGACTCTAAAGGACATTGACAAGTTAAGGAATTTCCAGAGATGGGACCAAATGGTGAGAGGTTCTTGAAGTGGGAAAACGGGTGGATTTCTCCTTTTTCAGAAGAATTGAGTCTGACTCTCCCTGTCCTAAATGTTGCGTCTCTCTTAAAGCAATCTAAGTTTGTTCTATCCTGCTTGGCTTCCGTGCTAACCTCTTGCCTCAAACCAACCTTACTATGCATTGAAACTGCTTTATTTATTTATTTTTTAGATGAACTGCTACATAGCCACATCTCCCCAGTCTTATATTTGAGACATTGATTTCTTGAACCCATGTAAGACTTTACATTATCCCTTTCACAGGAGCCCTTCAAATAGCTCATCCCTCCTTCTTATCCGATTTCTTCAACTAGATCATCAAATAGCATGCATAAAAGATCTTTCGTCATTCTGATTTGTCTTCTCTGGACACTATTTTGTTTGACAGAGAACTCCTTTGAACCCAGAGTTAAGATTACAAGGATGCTCATTCTAGTTCTGCTGCATCCTACCTATGTCACCTTGAGTTTAGTGGACTCGAGCTCCTTACTTATCTATTAAATGGATGGAGGAAAATTGAACAACCCTACATTTTTGATTCTGTGAGGAAAAAATATTCAGTGATTTTCAATTAAAATTGCTTCATCTTTCTAGCAGAATCTTTCTAGTAGTCATTCAATTCTACCACTCTTATCACTTGTTTTCTTTGAACCTTTAAAAAATCTCTTACTGTTACTGTAACCCTCTTAACTTTCATCATGCTATTTCCTACTTCCATTAGTGGCCACGGATAAACAATTGTACTGGGCTTGATGCTGTAAAGGAGGGAATTAAAATCCCTCCTTTAACATTTACTAGGTATTGGATCCTTCAGGTATTTTCTTTTAAAAACAACTAATTTTTTGAGAATTTTCATACACTTTGAGACCATATTATAATTAGCAATAAGTAATAAATAGTACTTTTTCTTACTTGTGAAGTTTATTATTTCTCTAATAAAATCTTGACATTTCTAACACATAAAGTTTCTACTGCTCAAAAGCAAAAATAGCTACAATTGGGGAAGGGAATGAACATTTATTAAGCTCCTACTATATGTCAGATACTGTTCTTTTTTTATTAATTTTATAATTATAATTTTTTGACAGGACATATGCATTGGGTAATTTTTTTTTTACAACATTATCCCTTGTATTCGTTTTTCCAAATTTTCCCCTCCCTCCCCTAGATGACAGGCAATCCCATATATATTAAATGTGTTACAGTATAACCTAGATACAATATATGTGTGTAAAATCAAATTTCTTGTTGCACGGTAAGAATTGGATTCCGAAGGTATAAGTAACCTGGGTAGAAAGACAATAGTGCAAACATTTTACATTCCTTTCCCAGTATTCCTTCTCTGGGTGTAGCTGTTTCTGTCCATCATTGATCAACTGGAACTGAATTAGATCTTCTTTATATTGACATCTGTCAGACACTGTTCTAAGCATTTCACAAATGTTATTTCATTGGATCTGGCCAAAGTGGGAGAATCTGGATGAAGTAGACTGGGGGGTCATGGTACAGTGGGAAAATGCTAAATTTGGAATCATAGGACTCCAAATTCAAATTCTACCTATATGATATTAAGTAGAACACAGAGTAGCCCTCAGTCTCCATTTCCTCATTTTTATTAATGGGAGTAAACAGAAGGCACACTAGGTACTTTCCAGCTCTCAATCTCCGATCCTATATGTTCCCAGGATGTCGAGTAGCAAACTTTTGCTTTCAATCTTAATTGTTGTTCATCTTTTGTCAACTTACATACTTAAAATGAAATTATTCCAGCTATAATGAGAACTATTCTCTCCTAGACCATAGTCTAAAATTTCCTGTCCACTAAAATACCAGTTCAATTTCAGGAATGGGGCTTATTCATTTAGGTCCCAGAGAGCAGAACTAAGTGGAAATAGTAGTTAGGGAGATTTGGGCTTTCAGATTTGATTTTTTTCAATTTCAGCCCAAAAGCTTCTGGAACAAAAGTATCTCTGCCCATAAAGGCAATCTCTGCCCATATGCAGAAAGAGCACTGGATTTGGAGTCAGGAGGTCTGGTCTACTTCTTTAATGCAACCTTGTCCAAGGACTTTAATTTCCTTGAATCTTGATTTCTTCCTCTATAGATCTTAATACAGTTTGTACCATCTATTTCACAGGGCAGGAATAGTGCTGCAAAAATGGGTCTTCACTTTTAACTTTAAATTGGTTTCAGGATTTTCTATAGAGAGCAGAAGTTTGAAGATGCTTGTCAGGATTTAATGGCAAATGGGACCCTCTGACCTGGATATAACAAGATGATGTCAGAGGATGTGAAAAAACTTTTGAATTGTAATTCTACTGCCTTCCCTATTATTTCTTATTTATCCTGTGTATATTTTGCTTTGTATGTATTTGTTTGCAAGTTTTCGATCCTGGTAGATTGAAAGCTCTTTGTGGGCAGGAACAGTCTTTCGCTTCTTTACCCTTGCACTTAGCATAGTGCCTGGCACATAGTAAGAGCTTAATAAATATTTATTCATTGATTGATTGAAGTTAAAGTATGAAGAAAGTGAGGGACATGGAAAACTTGTAATTTGTTATGGGAAGTTCTTTTCTCTCTCTGTAGAATTCTCATAAAGTTCCCTTTATGTCCAGTTCTCTTCTGGATTCCTAGGGTCAATGCCTTCGGAGAGTCGCTCCCATGATACTTCTTTCCACCTGTCAGGTGCTTTCTCATTGGGAAGAATTTTTGCATCCATGTTTGTCTGCAGCGTGTCTCTCTCTGTTCTCAGGGATAGCCTCTTCTTTCCCCAGTGATTGTGTTTGCCTCTGTCCTCAGCTTTTCTCCTATTGGTTCCTTTTGTCTAGTGATAATAGTTTATTTGGGGAGGGGGAGGTGGGAAAGGAGGGAAAGAAAGACCAAAAGGCAATTAGGTGGCAAAGTGGGTAGAGGGCTGCACTTGGAAACAGAAAGATTTCACATCTGACCTCAGATGCTTGCTAACTAGGTGACCCTGGGCAAGTCAGTTACCTCTGTCTGCCTCAGTTTTCTCATTTGTAAATTGGGGACAATAATAACACATCCCTCCCAGGCTTATCACAGTGATAAAATGAGATGTTTATAATGTGTTTTGCAAACTGAACGGACCACACAAGAACTAACAATACTCTTCCTAGTTTCATTCTACCCCACCATCCCATTTCTCCCATTGCTGTCTTCTGCTATAGGAGCAAGGTCTACTTGCTCATGGGATTCCCAAGCCTAGAGTCATTTCCCATTCATCCAGACAGTTGATGAACAGCTCAGCCATTGACATAGCTCCCATTGCTCAAAGCCAATAATGGCATGATTGGCCAACCAAGCAAGGTGATTCCTCCTAGACCCAATTAAAAAGAAGCTCCCTTCTGATAAAAGAACCCTAGGACATGGACTATCTTATTTACACAATTTCAAGTTTTAATCATGTCTGTTGATGATTGATTGATTCAAGTTGGGCGTCAAATTCTCCATTTTCATTTTTAAGAGGTAGAAAGTATGATGCATATGTGGATTCATTTGATTCTCTCAACTAGTCTTTGAAGCAAATGCCATTTATATCTCCATTTTAAAGATGAGGAAACTGAGGTTTAGAGAGATTAACTCATTTTCTCATAGTCACACAACTATTGTCAAAGGTGAGATTTAAAGCCCAGGTCTCACCTCTCCAAATCCAAGTCTTTCCAATGCATCATGGGGCCTCTCATAATTTACTCCCAAAGTTCATTTCTAAGTCAGTTGGTTGAAACCAAACATATTTCCCTATTGATATGTCATAGAAGGTAGCTTGAGGTCCCTAGGACAGGCCACAAAGGCTATAACGTTACCACCATAATAGCTAATGTTTCTATAGCACCTTAAGTCTACAAAGTGCTTTACCAATGCCCTAATTTAACAGTAGAAAAATTACACTAAGAGAAGACCCAATTGGCTGCATATTTAAACAGCAAACTCTCCTAGTGAAGGGGCATGGCAGAGTGGGAAGGCTGTAAGAGTTAGGACTCGAGAACTTGGATTTAAATCTTGCCTCTGCCTCCTTCCTCCTTAGATGAACTTGGACAAGTCAATTATTTTCTCTTTGGTAAGATCATAGATTGCATAGGTTGCTGGATACAACCTTGGAGACAAATGAGTTCAACCCTTCCGTTTTACAGGTGAGGAAACTGAGGCAGACAGAAGTTGAGTGATTTATAAGTTACTGAGACTATATTTGAATTCAGGTCTTTTTAAATCCAAGTCCAGTATTCTACCCACTACTCCATGTTGCCTTCTCTGCTTTGGGGATGAGGTTGGATCTGGGCAATCTCTTCCAGTTCTAACTCTTTGATCTTTATTAATGGTGGATCATAGATTTTGAGCTGGAAGAACTTTAGTCATCATCTGGTCCAACTCCTTCATGTATATCCTAAGGCTAGAGTATCCTGGGATTATTGATGAATCAAAGGCCTCTCAATACCAATGGAAGATGACATCTGGTCCAATGCACCCTATTTCTTCAAGGTCCACATACCTTACCTTTCTATCATCCTTTCAACTCTCAATGTAATTCAATTTATTTCTTAACAAGACTTAACAAGGTACAAACAACTTGTTCAGGGTCACACAGGTAGTAAATAGTGGAGACCAATTATAAATACAGATCCTTCAACTCCAGATACAGATTGAAAGGCATATTGGTGGTTGTCCCACTATATGATTTTCTTTTAATTATTAAGAAAAGTCAAGGAAATTGCAGAATCTCACAAATAAAAGGAAACTAGCATCAAAGCCCACCCATTCCGGAGAAAGAAACCAACTACAACACTCCCGGCAAGTGGTCATCCAGCCGTTAGAATCCCAAGGGAGAGGGAGCCCACTGTTGCTGGAGACAACCACAGACCTAATTGTTAGGAATTTAGTACAACATCAAAAGGAGATTTGCCCTCTACCCCTTACACTCGTTGCCCCCGGCTCTGCCCTGGGAGGTCAGCTCCCTTTTCTGCTACTTGTCCCCCAAGAATCTTTTCTTCTGGAGATGTCAACATTCTAAAATCTTTCCATTAGTTTTCAAGATTATTATTTTGGAACTCTGCAAGCCCACTTGACTTCCTATGGACACTCCAGCTTATCAACATCCTTTTTAAATATGGCCTTCAGAATTGAACACAATACTACAGCTGTTTTCTGACTAGGGCAATATACCATGCAATAATCACCTCTCAAGTCCTAGAAATTTTGCTTCTCTGAAAGCCACTTAAGATTGCATTACCTTCCAGATTGCCATACCATATACTAAAGATTCACACTGAATTCAGTCCACCAATTTCCCCAGATCTTTATCCCGTGAACTGCTCTCTAGGGGCACATCCTCCAGTTCGTGGCCCAGTGCAATAGATCCTTCTCGGCAGATCACAGAATTTCAGAACTGTGAATAAGCTTGGAGGGCAAATGGTTCATCCTGCTTAGGCCAAATCAGCATAAAAGTTTAAAACAAGAGAGAGATCACTGGATCTTCCACAGCCATTTGTGAAGTATGTCTTTCCACCTCTGGGGTACCGATTGAATCTTTTGAGCACACTTGAGCCCACATTATGAAACAAAAAAAAATTATATCCAAAGGTGCATCATTCTGCCAGAAAGTGGCTTCATACAATAATGTGTATTTTTCATGGTTATTAATATTTCATGTCTTTTAGCAAATTAAAAATCCAGCTTAACAAAGGTTAAAAATATCTGGTGATACATGGATGATTGTAAAAATAATGTATATTAATGATGCTTTCCTCAAGTGGCTTTTGATTTTTATTATTATTATTTTTATTATTTTGGGGGGTTAATCATTCACAGAATTATGGCAGACATCTATCAAATCTTTGACTATTTTTTCATCCAATCTTCTAACATTTCATTACCATAGTTACCTGATTAATGGATGCAATAATATATATGGCATGATATGATATGTTCACATTAAATTTTAATCAAATATTACTAAATTCAGAAAACATTAAGTAAATCATGACTGATGAGGCAATATTGCTGTCCTGTCATATTGATGACTGGGAAACTTCACTACTGAGAGTTACAGATTAAACATAAGGAGAGAATTTTATGAGGAAATATAAGTATTACAACTTCCCCTGTTGTCTTTTTGTAATTGCCTTCGAGTCCCCAGACTCAATCCCAAATCCATCAAAAGTCCATCAGTGTCACCCATTCCCTAACGCTTCAGTTTAGACTAACCTCAGAGCCAGAAAGAGGGGCTAAGGAGCTGCCTGTGAGGATGTTTTGTCCCCTCTTTGTGGAAGGAAAAGGAAATGTCATCACTAAAACTTACCACCAAATTCTACCTCCCCCAGTCTAGGCAGAGACATGAAGTCAGGTCTTTTGCTCTAAGAATCTGATAGAACATCTTTGTCGGTGAAAGTGGGGAGAGGTATTAGGAGAGGAGTTCCTGTTCTTTCCATAGAAAGATTCACGTAGTAGAACGTAACCTCCCATGAGATGGTAACATAGTGCCTGGCACATAATCATGTGCAATAAAACCCCCAGCTTCTTTCAAAGTTTGGTTCAAATGGCATTGCCCACCTAAGACCTCTTCTGATAGGATTTCTCCACTCACAGTGGTCCCACAGAAATGGTTCCATATCTATTTTGTATACATTGTGTATTACTTTTCTGTGTCCATATTTCCTCTTGAAAGAATGAGTTCTTTAATTGTTGGGATTATTTTGTTTCTGTCTTTAAATCTCCAGCAAGTAGTATGTATAGTAGGCGAAGAATAAACCTCTGCCAAATTAACTTAGGTAGTTAAGGGGAGGGGGCAGCTAGGTGGCGCAGTGGATAGAGCACCAGCCTTGAATTCAGGAGGACCGGAGTTCAAATCTGGTCTCAGACACTTAACACTTCCTAGCTGTGTGACCCTGGGCAAGTCACTTAAAAAAAAAAAAAAAAAAAGGTACTTAAGTGGTATAGTGGATGGGGTTCTGGTCTAGAAGCAGGCCTATTGGTGGTTCTCCCACTATATGATTTTCTTTTAATTATTAAGAAAAGTCAAGGAAATTGCAGAATCTCAGAAATAAAAGGAAACTAGGGTCCTGAATTTAAATCTAACCTCAGACACTCTGTGACTACAAAAAAAGTCACCTTATCTCGATTGCCTCAGTTTCTTAATTTGTGAAATAAGCTGGAGAAGGAGATGGCAATCCCCTCCAGTAGTTCTACCATAAAAAGCTCAAATGGGGTCATGAAGAATCAGACTTAACTGGAAAACAACAAATTAAATTAAATCGAATCAAATGGAATTGAACTGAACTGAAAGAAGCTACACACTACATGCTCTGCACACTGGTTCTTGCAGAAAAAAATAGCACATTCTCCCTGCTTCCTCCAGAATTGCACACATACAAAAAAATCAGCTGGTACTTGGAGGCCAATCTCTCATCTCTTCAGATGGGTTGTGGGGTGAAAGAACTTTGACAGTTTGTGTATCCTGAAAGATATGTGATTCCACTGGAGATCTTTTGGGTCCAATAGTCTAGATGCCATAGGAGGGCAACCCTGGGTTCAAGACCTAACTCTTCCTCACTGCTGTGGCTGATGTGGCAACTGATTGGATCTAGGGAATAAAAAAGGCAATGAATCTATGGCTGGGCAAGTGGGTAATTGGGAGGGTGATGGTACCCTCAACAGAAAAAACAGGGAGGAGCGGCTGGCTTAGAGGAAGAGATTCTAAGGTCAGTTTGGGACTAAGTCTAAGGATTTAGAGGTAGAGTTGGCCAATGAGGAGTAAAAGAAAAAGAACTAGAGCTCAGGGCTATGGGAAAACCATAGATAGGAAGTCAATCAAGCTCCTTAGAACAGGTCACTGGCTATCTATGTCTTTGTCTCATTAAGACAGAAGGTGTCTTAATGACATCTTGTCCAACCTCCTTATTTAACAAATGATGGGAGTGAGCTCCGTGGAGAGCAAGGAAGTCTCCCACACTCACAGGACTGGTTAATGGAAGAGTAAGGACTGACTGACTTCTTATTCAGATTATCTGGGGCTCTGTTCCCTGCACCATATTGCTTCCAAACTCAGCTAATGACTGAGCAAAGGGATGTTTCAGTAAGGAGAGACACGGTCCAACTTGTGTTAGGAAGATGGCTTTTGTCAGCTTTGTAAAGGACAATCAGTCAACCAATGAGCATTTTTAGGTGCCTCCTATGTGCCAGGCATTGGAGAAACTGAGATAAAAATGAAAAATCCGTCTCCTCAAGAAATTTCCTTTCTTCAAAGGATATGAACAGACAATTTTCAGATGAAGAAATTAAAATCATTTCTAATCATATGAGAAGGTGCTCTAAATCATTATTGATCAGAGAAATGTAAATTAAAACAACTCTGAGGTACTACTTTATACTTCTCAGATTGGCTAAGATGACAGGAAAAGATAATGACAAATGTTGGAGGGGATATAGGAAAACTGGGACACTGATACATTGCTGGTGGAGTTGTGAAAGAATCCAACCATTATGGAGAACAATTTGGAACTGTGCTCTTTGACCCAGCAGTGTTTCTACTGGGCTTATATCCCAAAGAGAACTTAAAGGCGGGAAAGGGACCCACAAGTGCAAAAATGTTTGTGGCAAAATCTTTGTAGTGGCAAGAAACTGGAAGATGAATGGATGTCCATCAATTGGAGAATGGCTGAATAAATTGTGGTATGTGAATGTTATGAAATATTATTGTTCTGTAAGAAATGACCAGCAGGATGATTTCAGAAAGGCCTGGAGAGACTCACAGGAACTGATGCTGAGTGAAGTGAGCAAAACCAGGAGATCATTATACATGACAACATCAATATTATATGGCGATCAATTCTGATGAACTTCACTTTTTCCAACAATGAGATGATTGAGACCAGTTCCAATGATCTTGTGATGAAAAGAGCCATCTACACCCAGAGAGAGGACTGTGGGAACTGATTGTGGACCACAACGTAACATTCTCCCTCTTTTTCTTGTTCGCTTACATTTTGTTTTCTTACCCAATTACTTTCTTTTTTTGATCTGATTTTTCTTCTGCAGCAAGAGACTTGTATAAATATGCTTATACATATTGGATTGTACATGTATTTTAACATGTTTAACATATAGTGGATTGCTTGCCATCTAGGGGATGGGGTGGGGGGAAGGAGGAGAAAATCTGAAACACAAAGATATGCAAGGATCAATGTTGACAAATTATCTATGCATATATTTTGAAAATAAAAAGCTTTAAAAATTAAAAAAAATTTCCATTCTATCAAGGGATTAGACATTTATATGTGGAAATATATATGGTATATGCAAAACAAATATGATTAAATTGAGGAGAAGATATAAACTGGGGAGAGTGACCAATTAATCTGTTCCCTACCCAAAATTCTTTCGCATTTCTTCTTATAGTTTTTTTTTTTTTTTTTTAAATCTATGTATGGTTACTTCTCCCAATGGAATAAAGCTCTCAGAGGGATAGTTTCACTTCTGTCTTTGAGTCTCAGATGCTGAGCACACCTCCAGGTACATATGAGGTTCTCCAAAAAGTCTTGAAAAATGATGCTCTTGTTATTCAGTCCCGCCCTCACCCCCAGTAGAATGTAAGCTCCTTGAGGGCAGGACTTCCTGTTTGCCTTTATCTTCCCAGAGCCTAGAAGACCTAGGCGCTTAATCAATGCTTAAATTGAGTCATTACAAAATATTTGAGCTGAATCTGATTTGAACAAGAACCCAGAGAGAGAAATGATGCACTGAGAGCAGATGAACACAGACTTCTTTAGCTTGATTTTTCCTCTGTGTTTTCCTTTGCAACATGGCTAATAGGGAAATATGTTTTGCATGACTTCACATCTGTAATCAATATCATATTGCTTGGATCCTCAACAGGTGGGGGAAGGGCAGGAGGAAGGGAAGAATTTGGAACTCAAGAAATTTTTAAAGTAATGTTTTTTAAAAAACCACTTTAATGTAAGTGGGAAATACTTAATGAAACCAAATTTTATTTTTTCCAAAGTCTGAGTGGAAATGAACTTTAAGGAACATTTAATCTTCTGCCTTCATTTTGTAAATGGGAAAATTTAGGCCCAGAGACCGGTGGAAGATCACCCAGTTCGTAAATGGCAAAGGGCCAGGAAGCAAACCCAGAGCCAGGCCCAGGGGGCCACGGGACCCAAGACTGTGGGCCTGAGATGCCTCTTCTAGCTAGTGGGGCTCCAGCCAAGGCCGGCGAAAGGGCAGAGGCCATCAAGCAAGGTGCCATGTCTTTTTCTCTCCTTGTTTATCGGGAAACAGGATCTACTTCTCTGGGTACTCTGATGATCCCACAGAGGCCCCTATGTCAGTGACTGACAAGAAGGGGAATGAGGGGAGGGGCCCTGTCCTGGGGCTGAGCTGGCTTGCTCAAACACCAAGGCTGCAATGTTTAGCCTGGGCCCCTGCCAAGTTTTCGGGGAAGAGGCAAGTCATCCAACTGTGCTCTATCTGGGCACCTGGGAGCATCGGTAAAGTGCACAGAGAGGAGCAGCTCCAGCTCCTCCTCCCCACTGGGTTAGCCTCTCTCCCCAAGTCAGGGCCTTCAGAGACTTTGCCGGCTCAGGCCCTCCAGGCCAAGCGGTCTCAGCCATGGGTCCCTAGTCCAACGATAGATTTCTGGGGTCTGTGAAACTGGATGGGAAAAGCAAAGAGCCTTCATTGGATTAGTTTTGGTTTCTTTTTATAATCCTATGTATTGTTGTATATATTAGAGCACCATTCCGAGAAGGGAGTCCTGTTCTGTAGTGACCTGTTGGTGACTAGACTGCACCCAGAACTAGGAAGGCCTGGATACAAACCCCTCCTCTGACACTCACTGATCATGCTGCCCCATCTGGGTGAATCTCTTCAGTTTTCCTGTCTGTGAAATGGATGGATTAGAGGAAGAGATTCTAAGGTCAGTTTGGGATCTTCTGATTTAGGAGAAACTCCATCTAAAATGGAGTATAACATGAGTGGATTAGATTAGCTGGCCTCTAATCATCCAGCTCTAAATCAGTAACTCTATGTGCTTGTGAGTCTAAGCCATTTAACTTTTGTGCCTCAGTTTCCTCATCTGTTAAAAAAAAAAAAAAAAAGTGAGTTAGCCTCCATTGCTCCCAAGGTCCAGCTTTAAATTTGTGATCCTAATATCCTTTAGTGAAAGACCAAAATCAATTGAGAATCTGCCATGACTCAGGAACACTCAAAGAAAGGGCCATAGAGGTAGGATGGTTCAGTAGAAAGGGGGCTGAATTTGGAGTTAGTAGAAATCTAGGTTTGATGATTTATCTGTATCTATGTGTGTGTGTGTGTGTGTGTGTGTGTGTGTGTGTGTATTGAGAGAGAGACAGAGACAGACAGAGACAGAGAGAGACAAAGAGAGACTACTGTCTTTGGTCTATAATACTTACTACTGAAAAGATCCCAGCCCCTCTGAGTTTCAACCTCCTTATTTAAAAAAAACAATGGATAAAATAATAATTTAGTTCTAATTATTGTATTATTCTATAATAGCTAATTTCAATGAACATTTCTCATTATTAAAGACAGCAATAATAGCTCACATTTATATAACTCAAGATTTGCAAAGTCCCTTTCAACTTTAGCCACCTTTTGTTCTCCACAGCCTTGGGAGGGAAGTGCCATTAATAGCCCCACTTTACAGATGAAGAAACTGAGGCTGAGGGAGTTTACTTGCTCAGAGTCATACAGCTGGCAAGTATCTGAGATGCGATGCAAAGTCAGGTTTTCCTGATTCTGAATCCAGGGCGCTGAGTAGGACACCAAACAGTCTCTAAGCACCTACTATGTGCCTGGTACTGGGCTAGTCACAAAGCTTTTGTTCTACAGGTGCTCCCAAGGACTTTTGTAAAGGCTGTTCTGTAACCCTCAAAGCACAAGAAGCTAGACCCCAAAGGAGGCTGTCCAAAGTGATGAAGGATGGTGGGATTTTTTTCAATGGGAAAACCCCGCCATCACCCCCCCCAAGTGTCTGAATCTCTTTAGGCTCAGGATCCCTGAGTTCAAAGGGCAGCTCTTGCACTTAGTGTTGATGGGAACTTGAACAAATCCTTTAAAACCTCTCTGGGTCCCAGGTGGCTCCTCTAGACATCTTAGCCACTCTCAGAGGCCTCCTGTAATTAGAAAAATCACTCTCTCAGACTCTCACAATCAGCAGAGAGAGAACTTGGGGACAAAGTTGGCAACGCGATGAGTGACATTTCTCCAGAAGTCAGATGGGGCAGCCCTGGCCGGGGGCAAAACCTGGCACCTGAGCAGACTAGACTCAGCCTGGAAACCCCCCCCTGTGCTTAGTACTCCTGCTCCTGGGCAGGTGAGAGTGAGCCCACCTGCTGGGGCAGCCAGAACTTCTGCCCAAGCCCTCGGGGACTTTCACTGCAGAAGGGGGTGGTAGTTGTTGGGATATGGGCAGGGCCTCCTATTGTTGTTTGCATCTGGGTGATGAAAGGGGGTGCCAGGCTGCCGTGGGCGGGCGGGCAAGCTGAACTGGGAGAGAGAGAGAGAGAGAGAGAGAGAGAGAGAGAGAGAGAGAGAGAGAGAGAGAGAGAGAGAGAGAGGTGGCTGTGGAGCCCCTTATAGGGCAATGGGACACAGTGGAAAAGTGTGCCAGATTGGAGGTGGGGAGCTGGGTTCAAATGTTAGCCCAGAGACTGAGTCTCAGTTTCCTTATCTGTAAACCAAAATGACTTCTGTGGTCTCCTCTGGCTCCAAATGAATGACCCTCCACCTTGCAGGAGGGCGAATTTCCCTTGGTGCTTTGGGTCTGGACCGGCCTTGAGGGCCACCCCAGAGAGAGGCCCCTGAGATCCAGGGCCCTTCTGAGCCTGTGCCTGTTTTATAAATCATAGGATCCCCTATCAGCTGAAAGGGGCCTCAGTGGCCATTCAGTCCAGCTCATTTTACAGATGATTAACCTGAGCTTCAGATAGGCATATGACTTAACCAAGATCACACAGCTACTGAGTCCAAATCATCCTGGACCTGAACCCTGTCTATGGCTGGAGGATGAGCTGAGCTCAGACAGCCAGGAAATATTTGATACTTGAGCATCACTTAAGCCCACCATGGGTGGGTGAGCTGTGGCAGTGGAGACCCTGGGCTTTTATATATATATATATATATATATATTTTTTTTTTTTTTTTTTTTTTTTTTTTTTTTTTTTGCTGAGGCAATTGGGATTAAGTGACTTACCTTGAGTCACAGAGCCCTCCAAGAGGCAGCACCTGAGACCTGAGTCTTCTGACTGTTTCAGGGCTCAGAGGGTTGTAAGGGGACCCTGGCCGAGGGCAGCCCCCTCCTCAAACTGGGCCACGGCCCTGCCTGTCTCCAGCCCCAGAGGAGGCTGGGGGTCCTGTTCAGGAAAGGTCTGAATGCAAATGCACATCTACTTGCTTCAGTTTCCTCAGCTGTAAAATGGGACAGTAACAACACTTACCTTGCTGGCTTGTGGTGAGAATAATCATTGTAAAGTACATGGTGTAAATGTTGATTTATTAGCTCTTATTAAAAGTATGAGGATACACGACGAAATACCTTACTCTGTGATTTTGAGGCTCCTCAGCTGAGGTACCCAAAGATAAGCTCATATATGGAGAACAGGGCCAGGTCTTTGAGGCCGTGAGGTCTGATCCTTTCATTTTACAGATGAGGAAACTGAGTCACAGAAAAGCTGTGACATCTGAAGTGTCTGAAACAGTCCAGTGGACTGTCAACCAGGACAGAGTCCCTGAAGGAGGAATCCAAATATTAATAGGGTGGGGCTCGGTGTAGATTCGGGCTGGAGGGTCTGGGCTCTTGAGCACTTAAGCTCTTATAAGGGACTGGTGGGTTCCAATTCTCTGAGGCCACAGCCGACATCTTGTTCTCCCTCATCCTCCGTCCGTAAATGGGTAGAAAGCTTGGAGCCAAGGTCCGAAGGGGCTTCCTGCCACTCAGGATCCACCAGAATGGAACCCCTCCGGGAGCTCTGGAGATGCAACGAGACAAGAAATCATTGTCAGGCGTGATGGCGTGTGTGTGTGTGGGGGGGAGATCCCTTTTGTTTAAAAAAAAATGCTTCTTCAAAAGAATTGGCATCCCTGGTTGGCTTTAGGAAGTCTTTGCGTGGGAGGCTGCTGAGGCCTTCCCACAATAACAAGACGGAGGAGCCTGTCTTGGGTCTCTGCTTTACTCAGAATGTATAGTCTGGGCAAAAAAAAAAAAAAGAAAAGAAAAGGAAAAGGAAAAGAAAAGAAGAAGAAAAAAACAACAGTGAGAGACAAACAAAGCCTGCCCGGAGAAGGAGTCAGCGCCGAGCAGAGTGTGGGCAGAGGAATCCTGCCTCCTAAGGGGGGGACGGTCAAAGGAAGCTGGCTCATCATGTGTGTCAAAAGCAGCCTTCGACAGGTAAAGAGCGAGGAAATGGGACCCGCCCACGGGAAAATTCCACGCTGGACATTGATGGGGGAGGCCTTTCCCCTTCCCAGCAGCCCCGGCTCTTTTCCAGGGAAGGAGAGAAAGTGCACAATTCTGCCACATCAGGAACTGATTGGGGATTTAGAGAGCCAACGATTCCCAGGCCGCTGTTCCTTCTGTGCTGGAACAGATTCCATTTCCTCCTCATATTTTTAACAATGATAATAATAGCTGACATTTATTGAGTGCCTCCCCCCCAAAAAAATTATCTTGTATGTATTTTGTCAATGTTTTGCACATGCTTTTACATGTACTAGATCTCTCCCTCTCATCAAATCTGGGGTCTTTGGGGGTAAGCCCCGGTTCTTTTTTTGTTCTTTGACTCCTTAAGCACTTAGGGTGTTAAATGATCAGTGGGTTGTTGGTTGATGAGGCCTTAAGATGGCCAGAGTCTCGAAGGTCTCCATGGTCCCAAAGCCTGAGCTCCCATTTGATCCTCACAGCAGCTCTGGAAGATGGGGCTTTGGGCATTAGTAACTCCACTTGGAGGAAAGAAGCTGAGTGACATCCACGTTAGATTAAATTAGAGCTCCCATTTCTGGGACACGACTGAGGTGTCACATACAAGACTTCCTCTGACTTCCGCAGCCATTGAAAGTAGGGTTCTGAAGGATCTGGGATTCCATGGGGACGGGGGAGAAAGGAAAGGACTCCCAGTGTGGAAACTTTCTAACTTCTTTGTGACTTGCCATTTTAGAAATTGTCTGGGGCAGTGGGAAATTAACCAACCTTCCGCCCACTGCCCTGTACTGCCTCTCTCTCAACCATGAGAAATTAAAATTCAGAGAGATGAAGGGATATTCGCACAGATCCATAATGTGGGCTTCTGGGTGTCCAAGGCAGGTCTCTCTTGAGAGCCACCAAATCCATCTACCTATCCACTGGATCATACAGATATGGAAACAAAGTCATCCGAAGGCCTTGAAGCCCACCCCATGCTCTGGAATCTCATGTGCTTCGTGGAAAAGTAGAAATGTGTTTTGCAGCCTTTTGCATTCCCAAGCACATCTGTCCCGGGACTGATGCTACTCATTATCACAAGCTGAACTGTTCTTATTTGGACAGATTGTGGGTCCCCCTCAGATACCTCAGCACAGTGTGGGCCTGAGCTTAAAGGGCAGTGCCAGGGGCCATAGACAAGCTCAGGCAAGTGCTGGCAAGCCGGGCAGCCTTTGGCACCCGACCTGATCAGTCAGAGACTGCTTATTGACTGGTTGGTGATGGTGCTGGAGCTGCAGCTCCCAAGACAAAAACAACAAGGTCCCCAGCCACAGAGCTTCCATTCCACCTGGGAGAACAAGAGGTGCATATATGAATATATTCCAAAAGGAGACCATAAGGAGAGGAAAGCCTCCATTTGGGAGGTGGCGCTTGACTTGATTTTCTCTGGGGATCAGTCTAGATAAATCTGGAGAGCCTTGTCACCCGCCTACCCACAAGTGGGGTGAATGTGTGGCCACGATGGCTCATGAAGACCATGAGCCAGATCCACAGGCACAACCAGTTTATTGGAGGATGGGCCATAGCCCCAGAATCTCATTCAGAGATTCAGAGATTTAGAGCTGGGAGGGATCTTAGAGGTCCCCTAGCCCAACTCCCTCACTTTACAAAGGAAGAAACTGAGACCAGAAAAGGAAAGTGACTTTTGCCATTTTAGAAGGTGCCTGCTGCTGCTGTTACTGCTACTATTACTATTACTGCAGCAACTGCTCCTGCTGCTACTACTAGTACTACTGCTACTGCAACTATTATTGCTACTGCTACTATTGCTACTACTGCTATTGTTATTACTGCTATTATTACTATTACTGTAGCGACTGCTCCTGCTGCTACTATTACTATTACCAGTATTACTACTGCTACTATTACTGCTACTACTGCTGCTACCACTACTACTATTGCTACTACTGCTGTTGTTATTACTGCTATTATTACTATTACTGTAGCAACTGCTTCTGCTGCTACTATTAGTATTACCAGTATTACTACTGCTACTATTACTGCTACTACTGCTGCTACCACTACTACTATTGCTACTACTCTACTACTGTTACTGCTACTATTACTATTACTGCAACAACTGTTCCTGCTACTACTACTAGTACTACTACTACTGCTGCTGCTGCTGCTGCTGCTGCTGCTGCTGCTATTACTGCTACACTGCTGCTACTACTGCTACTATTGGTACTACTGCTGCTGCTGTTACTACTGCTACTGCTGCTGTTATTGCTACTACTACTATTACTGCTGCTACTTACTACTGCTACTGCTACTACTACTATTACTACTGCTACTGCTGCTATTACTACTACTACTGCTATTGCTATTGCTACTGCTGCTGCTGCTGCTACTGTTACTGGTGCTGCTGCTCTGCTGCTATTGTTACTACTACTGCTGCTGCTGTTACTATTATTACTACTGTTACTGCTATTGTTATTAGTGCTACTATTGCTACTACTGCTACTAGTAGTAGTACTACCACTGCTGCTGCTGCTATTTCTTACAGCTACCACTATTGCTGCTGCTACTACTGTTACTGCTACTGCTACTTCTACTGCTACATCTACTACTACTACTATTGCTATTCTATTGCTGCAGCTGCTCTGCTGCTATTGTTACTACTACTGCTACTCCTGTTACTATTGTTACTATTGCTACTATTACTACTATTGCAACTGTTACTACTATTGCTACTACTACTGCTTACTGCTCCTGCTGCTACTACTACTATTGCTACTACTGCTGCTATTGTGCTACTGCTAGTATTGCTACTGCTGCTACTACTGCTGTTGCTGCTATTGTTGCTACTACTACTACTACTATTACTGCTGTTGTTACTGCTAGTGTTAACTACTACTGCTACTACTATTGCTACTACTGCTGCTAGGTTATATAGAAATATAAAATAGGTAAACAAATCAAACATTTACTGATGATAAATCATAATTTCTTGACTCCCACATTCAGTTACTTGACCTCATGTGAGGTCACAGTTTAAGAAGCTTTAGTGTAAACAGCAGTCCTCATCCAGATAATTATTGAAACTGGGAAAGCATTATGCAAATATCACAAACATCAGACCTAGAAAGAATGGGAGAGAATCCTTTTACTGCTTATTTTACAGACAGGGACACTGAGGTCCCGTCACACAGTCAACAAGCACTTGGAAAAGCTTTGACTAGATGCCAGACACTATTCTAAGCTGACTGATAGCACCTCTTTCTTAGTTATTTCTTGCTGCTGTTGCTCAATCCTGACTCATTCTTCTTTATCCCAATTGGGATAAGGAACACCCACTTGTCCTTAGAGAATTCAAGTCACCTGGGTCCCATGAGCTACATCCTTGGGTCCAGAAGAAATGGCAGGTGTGATGCTGATCTATTACCATCACTATTACCATTCCTTTTGGGTCAGCCGGTGGTTTTTCAATGGTGGTGGAGTCTCCATGACCTTATTTGGGGTTTTCTTGGAAGAGATACTGCAGTGGTTTGTTATTTCTTTCCCAGATCATTTGAGAGATGAGGAAACTGAGGCAATTAGGGTTAAATCTTTTGCCCAATGTCTCAAGCTGGAGTTCCAATAAGATAGAGAGCTTATTAGTGAATAGAGATATCCACTGAGTCACTTCCTCCCTCTACTGTTCAATCATGTCCATCTCTTTTGTGACGTTGGAGTTTGCTTGGGAAAGACACAAGGGTTTGCCATTTGTTTCCCTGGTGGATTAAGGCAACTAGAAGTTGAATGCTTTGCCCGGGGCCACACAGTGAATATCTGAGGCTGGATTTGAACTCAGCCCTTCCTGTCTCAAAGGCCAGCTCTGTCCACTGCACCATCTAGTTTGCTTCTTAGTGTAAGAATCACCCCAGATGCTGCGGTGTGGAAGAGCTATCCACTATACAGATAAAGGCCTCACCCAGACTCATGAGATACAAATGCCAGCAAATGCTGAGTGAAGCGAGCAGAACCAGGAAAACAATGCACCCAGTCACGATAAGATTATATGGAGATCATCTGTGAGGGACTTGGCTCTTCTCAACAAGGCGGTGGTCCAAGGCCATTCCAATGGACTTGTGATGGAAATTGCCATCCGCATCCAGAAAAAGGACTAAGGAGACTGAATGAGGATTAGAGCACATTATTTTCACCTTTTTCATTTGTTTTTTTTTTCTTTTTCATGGTTTTCCCTTCTTGCACAACATGACAAAGATGGAAATATGTTTAAAAGCACTGCACATATTTAACCTACAGAAGATTGCTTGTTGCCTTGGAGAGGGGGGAGGTAAGGGAGAGAAGGAGAAAAATGCAGAACACAAAGTCTTACAAAAATGAATGTTGAAAACTATATTTACATGTACTTGAAAAAATAAAATTCTATTGAAGAACAAAAAACTAAATGCTACCAGAGAACCAGAGTACAACCTGTTGGGGGCAAGGAAGCTTGAGTTTATCAATAAATAATGTCCCCGGCCACATCCTGGATTGCCATGGGACCTGCAGGGCACTATTCCCCTGCCTGAATACACATTGACAATATTTTTCTCTCCTTAGGACCGGACTCCATTGCTTAGCAGCATTGCAGGATGCTCTGGGCAAGTGTCCTCATTGGTTCCCTCTCAGCCCATCAGGAGGCCTCCTGCTAGGGATGGGTTCTGGCTGCTTTTTTGTCTCCTTGTTTATCTAGCATACATCAAGTGCTTAATAAATGATTGTGGATTGATTGATTGACCTTAATACTCCAACACCAAAGTGCCTGCTTGATGTAACTGTTCCCCTGCTGCACAAAGGTGGGATGGGAAGAGGGAGACCATCATGGGTTGTTTCCATCTCTTACCAAAAGAAAACTTTACCACATCTCTCAGTTCAGCCTGAAAGACCACCCAAGATATTTCTTCTGTGCAGACAGACTTGACTATAGAACTTCCTAGGAGAGGAAGAGGAGAAGTTGCAGTTATTCCAAGACTTCCTGGAACAGCTCCACCTTTATTGGGCTTGGAAGGAGGCTTTGGACGGAGTTGAGGAAAGGACAGGAGCATGAATGAAGACAGAGACAGATGAATATGGTGGCCTTGGTGGACACTAAGTCAAGTGGCAAGGAGAAAAGATGGTATAGTGTTTTGGGGAGTACAAATGAGTTGAGACATGATGTAGAGCTCAAGGAGACTTGAGATCCCATAGTGTGGCCCATTCCTCAGAGAGGATCTGCAGAAGGAAAGTCACTTGCCCATTTCTCCATGGATTAAGCAGCAGAAAGAGATTTTTGAGCCTGCTCTGGTTCCAAATCCACAATAAGTGAGGTGGGACCAGACTATGGAAGACCATCTGGATTCATCTGATCAGACCATCATAGATTCAGCATCAGAAACCCTAGATTTGGATCCTAGATTTTGGATTTCTCCTACTCACTTATATGCATGATCTTAGATAAATCTCTTTAGATCTCCCATCCTGTCATCTAAAAAACAGACTGGTTAGGTTTCTTTGTCATCTCCCATTTTTTCAGGTCTCAATTCTATGATCCTAGGATCTAGGGGTTCTGGGGTTTTCCTCCTAATTTGAATTGCTCAAAGCCCATGGATATTTTTCAAAGTTTATCTATGTGATTATTGACCCAAGCTAAAGAACCAGACTCCTTCTTCAGGATTGTTTTAATTGGACTAAAAAGAGCACAGCTGTCTTTTTCCCTTCCCCCAACACACACACACACACACACACACACACACACACACACAGAGAGAGAGAGAGAGAGAGAGAGAGAGAGAGAGAGAGAGAGAGAGAGAGAGAGAGAGAGAGAGAGAGAGAGAGAGAGAGAGAGAGAGAGAGAGAGAGACGCTAATAATCTGCAACATTTAAACATTGAAGGCTAGTTTTTTGGTTTTGTTTTTTCCCCAATGTGGTCTCATGAAGTCTTAAAACCTGGAGAGGAAGTAGATCTTGCTACACAAAGGCTAGTTGTAAGAATTAGGTGACCAGGTGGAATGCATTAAGAGTCCAGCTTCCTGCCTGGCAGAAATTGGTGGCCTCCAATATGCCCTTCATTAAGCCTGATGGTGGGCAGGAGCTAAACAAGCAGAAACAGCAGAGAGGATAGAGCCAGGCAGCAAGTGAAGGGCTGCTACTTGTGTGAGTTCATTGTGACAAGGAGCATTTTGCTCCTTATAGGTATATTCGCATGCCAATCAAAAGTGGAGAACTGGAAGGAGGACTTACTTTCAGAAGATGGCTGTTCCCAACTGAACAGATTCATTCTTCAATACCTCAGTTTTCTATTTTCCTAGGTCCTTGATCTCATCGAATGGGTAATCACTCCAACGTATATATCACAGCTCATCCAGATCTTATTCTAACTAATCTTTTTCCATATCTTCCCACAAATTCTCCACAGAAAATCTACCCAATGCACTGGAAGCTTTCCTTTCCACGAAGACAACTAAGGAAAGTATTTATGTTGTAAAATTATACTAGCTTGCACTGACTCCAAAGAAGAAACAGAGGAGGGAAATGGAGAGATACAAATAGAGACAGAACCAGACAGAGAGAGAGATACAGGGAGAGGGAGAAAGAGAAAGGGGAGAAGGAAAAGGGAGAGGAAAGAGAAAAAGAAAAAAGGAAAGAGAGAACCAGAGAGAAAGAAAGTTATTGGGAAGACAGAGATAAACTGATAGAGACAGAGAAAACACAGAGAGGGAGAAAGAAAAGGGAGGGGAAGAAAGAAAAGGGAGAGGAAAGAGAGGGAGAGAGAAAAAGAAAGAGAGAGACCCACAGAAAGTTATTAGGGAAACCAAGAAGGGCTTCTTATGGAAAGTGAGCCCTGAGAAGATCTTAGAAAGAAATTAAGGATACTAAAGGGCGAATATGAAGAGGATTTGGTCCACACAGAGGAACTGTTTTTGCCCACATAAAGTTTCAATGATGGGAAATGGAATGGGGTGTTTGAGTATGATGCAAGTAAAGATGGCAGCAGCTACCTTATGGACTTCTGAGCAGTTTATATCTTTCCCCAAAGGCAACAGGAAGACAATGGAAACTTTGGGGGGAAAGGGCGTTTTTAGATGATCAGACCTGGGTTTTTAGGACTGTGGTCTTAGCTCCTGGTAGGGAGGAATAGAAGATGGGAGAGGATGGAAGCAGGAGGCAAATTCAGAGGATATTTCACAATTTAGGCAGGAGGTGAAGAGAGCCTGAGCTGGCCGAGTGGAGAAAAGGACATGGACATGAGGGATGGGGGGCTAAGGATGACAAGACTGGGCAAGCGATTGGATGCAGGGGAGGTGGGAGAAGAGGAGAAAAACCAAGGACTTCCATAGAGATAATGCAAGTAAAGCACTTTGTCCGTCAATAATCATTCCAAGGACTGTGCTAAGCACCGAGGACACAGAAAAAGGTCAAAAAGAAAAGAAGGACCTGTCCTCTAGTGTGATGGGCAACATGTAAACAACTAGATAAATATAAATATACCATAGAAGATAATCTTCAAAGGCAACGGATTATCAATTAAGGGGTCTTAGAAGGGACTGTCATCTTCTGCAGGACTGTAGAGAATAAAGTCTGCACCTTCTGTGCATAACCCTGGCCCCCACCTCCTGAGGGGTTCTCCCTGTGGGTCTCTCTTAAGGAGGTGTAGCCACATTGGGGCTCTCCCACCGACTCAGATCTCCCAAAGGTGTTCCCTCAAATACTGATCATGGCTTGGGCTTAGTGGCTCAGAGTAAGTATAATAACATTGTTTTTGTTTGGGCCAGAAACCTTGAGGGTGCAGGGTCTTCCCCTCCCAGACTGATTTTATTTATTTTTTTTTTGACTAGATAAAAGAGGCCATTTTCTACCTGGTTTCTTACCTGGCCTTCATTACTGCATGAGCATTGTCTCAGACAAACTGAGATGGGAAGAAAGACCTTAGCTTGAAAAGACCCAGGTCTCCCACTGACTCCAGGGCCATCTTCAGTTCTCCTGATCTGGGTCTGGCCACCCCACGGTGAGGGCCTTCCAGAGCCAGGGAACGTGAGGCAGCCCCCCTCACTGAAACCTGATTCACCTGCGCGTCATGGCATCCCCTCCCTGATGTCACGGACCTCCTCCAGAAGGAAGGACAAACAGCAACAAGGGAGAGCCCCCTGCCCTCCGAAGCAGGACTTGAACTTGAGACCGCCTGGCTCCAGGGGCAGCTCTCCATGGTATCCTTCCCGCCACACACGTCCATATGTGCCACACAGGCACAGGCCGGTCTCGCAAAATTAGAGAATTGTGCTTAAAAGCTCCGATTCTGACCTGCGTCCTCGAGGGAGTTTCTGGCCTGTCTGCGTTCCCGAGGCCTTTAAAAAGGCTCGCTTGCTATGTATACACATGTGCACAGATATGGGGTTTAACGTATACTTTAACGTATTTAACATGTATCGTGGGGAGGGGGGGAGATTTTGGAGCAGAAGGCTTTGCACGGGTTAATGTGGGAAAATGGCCCGTGCATAAGTAAAAATAAAATAAAAATAAAACGCTCTAATGAACTAAAATTTAAAAAGGCTCGCTTGCTGATAACTGCATACGTAGGTACACAGATATTGGGTTTAATATGTACTTTAACGTGTCTAACACGTGTGGGACTACCTGCCAGCTGGGGGAGGGGGGAGATTTTGGAGCAGAAGGCTTTGCACGGGTTAATGTGGGAAAATGGCCCATGCGTGCGCTTTGTCAATAAAAAGCTGTAATGAACTAAAATTTAAAACGCTTGCTGAAGGAAGGAGCGCAATGGCGGGCTGCGGACACAGGCTCGGCGCCCCGGTGCCGCCTTTCTCACCTCGGACCCGGTTCTCGCCGCCCCCGGCCCTCCTCCGGCCCCTCTGGGTCCATCACCGGGGCCGGCGCCCTTCCGGGTCGGAAGCGCGGTTCGGGAGCCCCCGCCGAGCGGCTCCGGGCCTTTGCTGCAGGTGCGCCCCTCCGCACGCATTCTAACGTTTAATTGTGAACGTCCGCCCCGGAGCCCGGGCCCGAGGGGGAGGGGGACAAGCGGCTCGGCCCGTGGCGCTCTCCGCTGGCAGGGAGTTCCCGACCCCGCGGCCCGCGCGGAGGGGCCTTCTCGCCCAGAAACAGCGCCCCCCCCCCCCCCCCCCGCCCCCAGCCCGCCCGGGAGCTGCCCGCACCCTCCGCCGAGCGCTGAGCCGGGACGCAGCCCGGGGCCCCGAGCCGGCTGCAATTGTCAAAGACTGCGCCGCTGAGGACCCCTAGAGGGAAAGCGCGGCTACTGCAGGCAAGCCGGCGTCTGCGGCCCCCAGGCTCTCCCGGGCTGCATCGCCCACCGGGGACGCGGTCCTCACCCGCGGGGCCGAGAACTGCCCGCTCTGAGGGGAGGAGGAGGAGGGAGTTCCGCAAGGGGGAGGGAAGCAGCATTTATATAGCGCCTACTGCATGCAGGGCATTGGTTCAGCCCCTCCAGGGAAGGGCTGATCTCCAGCAGGGCGGTCCGGCAAGTCGCGGATCCGGAGCCGAAAGAGCCGACTCCTGGCTGGTTCGGTGGGGACTTGGCCAAGGCCACTCGGTCGCAGACAGGATTCGAATACAGATCCCGTGCCTGTGTTTGATGTTCTTCCCTCTCCTACTCTCCATCAGAGCGATTCTTCTCCCTGACCTGGGCAATCATTGAGCACCACTGGTATAGCCAGGAACAGGCTTCTTCAAGAACTTTTCTGCCCAGAAAGCGTAATTAGAACATTCCCGTTCCTTCTGGATCATCACTCCTCGTGACCCCAAAGGGGGTTTTCTTGGTGAAGACACGGGGGTGGGGGTGGGGGCACTTCCTCCTCCAGCTCAACTTACAGATGAGGAAAGTGAGGCACACCTGGTGAATCACCTGGCCAGGCCCTTGGAGCCAGGAAATGTCGGAGGCTGTATCTGAACTCACATCCTCCTGACTCCAGGCCCGAGGCTCTACCCACTGCGCCACCCCGCCACCCATTCCTCCCGGAAGGCCAGAGAATCACCTGACAGTCCTTTTGGGGAGATTAAACACCCAGCCCAGGCCGCTGTTCTCCCATTGTTTGAGAGCCCTCTCCGGAGGGCAGGGATGCCCCAGTTTTACATGTACATTCCCAGAACTGGTCACTGTGGGTCACCCTTCATCGCCACGCCCCCAGTGACATCACACAGGTGACAGCTTGATTTGTGCCTGCATTGGATTAAAGGGAACCCCGGGTGGAGCCAGGCCATCAGCGTCCCTCGCCTCCAGGCACCAAAGTCCAGGGCAAGGCATGGATCGGGATGAGGGCCACAGGCCTGGGCCCAGCCTGGGCCGTTCTAAATCCAGGTCTTTGCCAGGCCTCAGTTTGTCTGAGAGGGAAAGGGACTAAACATGGCAGGCAGCCTGGGTAAAGGCCTGGAGAAACACTAATGTGTGTGAGGAACAGCAAGAAACCTAAGGGGTACGTGGAGGGGGATCAGGGGCATCAGGCCACACACCAGCTCATCATGGGCAGGAGCTGAGAGTCCATCCGGGCTTCTTGGAGCCTATGTCCCCTGCTCCTCCTCCTTCCCCAAGGTTCCCGCCCTAAGCAGTCTCTTTCTGGGAGATGCCCTTGACTCTGGGAATAAGTCTCATTGGATAGAACACTGTTTACCTCAGTTTCCTCAGTGGGATCACACTACCTCCCTGGGTTATTATGAGGATCACAGGAAGGGATATTTTTTGCCTTTTTACCTTTTTTTACCTTTCTCCTTTTGCCCCCCGCCTTCAAGTACTTATACAGAACTTGGCACACAGTAAGCTTTTTTAACAGATGTTTTATCATTGATTCCTTCTACTCAGTGATTTTGAAAGTCCAGACCCTTGATAGGACCTTGGAGATACAAAGAGAAAAAAGTCTCTGCTCTCAAGATCTTCTCAAGACCTACACTGGAGATGAGATTTTTAAAAAATATTAAGGTTGTGAATGGATCCAACCATTCTGCAGAGCAACTGGGAACGACATCCAAAGGCCTATCAAACTGCGCACACCCTTTGACCCAGCAGTGTTCCTACGGGGCTTATATACCAAACAGATCACAAAGGAGGGAAAGGGGCCCACATGTGCCAAATGTTTTTGGCAGCCATGTTTGTAGTGGCCAGAACCTGAAAACTGAATGGACTCCCAGCAGTTGGAGAATGACTAAGTTATGGTATATGAATGTTATGGAATATGATTGTTCTGTAAGAAATAACCAGCAGGATGATTTTAAAGAGACCTGGAGAGACATGAACGGATGCTAAGCTAAACAAGTAGAACCAGGAGATCCTTGTACACGGCAACAACAAGATAATACGATGATCAATTCTGATGGACATGGATCTTTCCAACAATGAGAGGATTCGGGTCAGTTCCAGTGATCTTGTGAAGAAGAGGGCCAGCTGCACCCAGAAAGAGGACTGTAGGAACTGAGTATGGATCACAACATAGCATTTTCATTCTTTTTATTGTTATTTGCTGGCATTTTATTTTTTCTTTTTTTCCCCTTTTTGATCTGATTTTTCTTGTGCAGCATGATACTTGTGGAAATATGTATAGAAGAATTGCACATGTTTAACATATATTGGATCCCTTGCCAATTGGGGGGAGAGGATGGGAGGAAGGGAGGGGAAAAAACTAGAACACAGGGTTTTGTAGGGGTGAGTGTTAAAAATTATCCATGTATATATTTTGAAAATAAAAAGCTTTAATTTTAAAAAATATAAAAATATTAAGGGGGAAGTTGTTTATTGGCTTTATTGTTTGCTTTTGGAGGGAGATGGGAATTTCAAATCTAGACTTTCAGGAGTGAAGGACGTTAACTGTGAAAAAACTAAACTCTTCTAAAGTAGATTGGCACTTTACCTGCAATTCACAATCTTAGAGAGTCAGACTCCAGGTGAAGTGATAGCCAGGATGTCTCCCAGACCAGATTTGTACATACAAAAGATGTAACGGCCCAAGTGTTGGACAAGGCACACCTTTGTTCAAATCCCCTCTTGGACACTTAGTGTGAGACTCTTGGCAAGTTGCTTAGCTTCTTTCTGCCTCAGTTTCCTCATCTGCAAAATTATGAAGGTAGAGTTGGTTTCCAACCCTAACCCCCTTTTTGGTTTCCAAGATCTCTTCCAGTTCTAAATCTAGGATCTTGTGAAGGTTATTTCAAGAGGAAATAAGCCCCAACAATTGGAGGATTAGGAAAAGCTTCAGATAAAATGTGGTCCCTGGGTCCTTTATGGAAGGAAGGAGTGAGTAGAAGAGGTGGCAGTGGAAGGGAAGAAGAGAATTCTAAACACAGGATGAGGAAGTAGAAGGATGACTACTATTCTTCACAATGTTTTATTAGATAGCAGCAATATTATAGGAGCGTATCCTGTGATACTTCCTCCCATAATAGATGAAAATGGACATAATTAGCTTTAAAAATTGATAAAGCAAGATTATGCTTCTACTCAGGGAAGCAAAGAATGGATTGAAGTTAGCCTAGTATCTCCTCTTGTTTAGAGAGGTAATGGGGTGTGGTAGAAAAAAATGTTGGTCGTAGAGTGAAAAGACTTGGATTTGGGATCTCCCTCTGAGGCATAATAGTTGTGTGATACTCGGCTTCACCTTTCTGAGACCTTGATTTATTCACAAATAACAGGGAGATAAGCCCTTTCCCCTATTCTAGAATCCTAATTTTCCCTATTCTAGCATCCCAGATTGTGACAGGTTTTAGGGACAAAAGACTTCATCTTAGATCTAAAAGGTATCAGAACCAATGATGTATATTTAGCCAAGGAGGAACTTGACCCCATCCACATGGAGGGAAGATTAGCGTGAGGAAACAAGGGGATAAGGAATTGTTGGACCTGTCAGCCAGGTCTAAAGGAGGGCTGTTCCCATCAGGAAAGAGGAAGCCTGGTAGGAGAGATGTTGTGAAGAGGGAATTGACAAGACTTGGGTACTGATTGACTATGAGGGCTATGGCAGAATGGGGAGCCGAGAATAGCACAGACGTTACCTGGGTAACATCCTCAAGATGATGGAAGAGGAATAGAGTCCTTTACAGAAAGAGGGAAATTCAAGGAAAGGGTGAATTTAGGAAGTTAAACACACCTCCTGTTTTGCTGAAGAAAAATGGGTTAACTTTCTCAACTAAGAAGTATGAGGGGCAGAATTCCAACCCAAAAGTTTTCTAACTCTAAGCCTATTTATTATTCTTTCTTCTACAAGACTCTAGTAGTGAACAATTCTAGACCAAATCCTATGATAAATATTTTTACAACAAAAACTCCCTAAAACAAACAATTTCAAAGTATTTCCTAGAAAGATTGATAGGATCCCATGAACTAAATATGAGAAAGAAACTAAACCAAAAAGAGAGATAGAGAGACTCAAAAATAAAATTCTGAAGATGGAAAGAGAAATTATTCCAAATAGAATGTCTCTGAAGAGAAAAGGATCTCACCAACCAATATGGATTTTTAAAAGAAATGGACAAAAGATGGGCAGGTAACCAAAAAGGAACAGATGAGTTTAGTAGGGTCCTGTAAAAATAGAGTCAAGAAAGCTAAAACTCAGGATGTATTGGTGCTGATGGGAGAAACTGTAGACAATAGAAAAGGATTTTTGAGGGTTTTGCCTCAATTGGGAGGAAAATGGAGGATAACTGAAGAGGTAGAGCCTCTGCTTGAAGTAGATGAGCCAATCATAAGGCAGAGCTTCTCAATCCTATTTTGCTTCTGCTTTTTCTGACAAGGATTGTGGGCTTTGCAACAAAAACAAGAAAAGAAAGAGAGTTAAAAGGGAGTTAAGACCTAAGATAAGTAAGAAGCACCACTTGTTCTTAGTGAACTCAAGTCATCCAGACCACATGAACTATATCCTGAGGTCTTGAAAGAAATGGCAGATGTGATGCAGAGCCACCATCAGTATTGTTTGAGAGAAATGGTTAGACAAGGACAAATTCCCAATTTTTAAGAAAGAAAAGAAAACAGAATCTGCAAACTATTGGTCAGTGAGTTCCGCTTTGATTCTGGGGAAAATTCTAAAATAAACAATGAAAGAGATGGTTGGTGAACCTGTAGATAGGAAAATAGTGATCACAAAGAGAAAACCTGCTTCATTCTGCTGTGGATGATGGGACAAGGTCACTAATCTGGTGGATGATGGGACATTGTGGCAATTCTTTCTTGCCCCCCACCCCAGCCCTCTTGCAAATGTGTGTGTCCAGATGTGTGCCATCTTTCCAACCAGTCAGATTTGCCACTTTTATATTTGTCCTCAAAGATTCGCTCCCTCCCATGCACAGAGCCAGTCAGATGCCAAGCCCTTCATATCTGTCTCTCCAACATTTGTTGGGAGCATCCCTTCCTCTTTACTCCTCTTTAACATCTGGAGTTATAAACTAGAAGTCTACTTTTGCTTTGTGACCTAAGTCTCTACTCTCTCTAATATATACATCCCCAAAGGGAAGTTCCCATGAGATCATGTCACTCCCCCTCAATAAACTTCCACGGTTCTCTAATGGCCCCAGAATCAAATGGAAGGCCTTCTATTTGCCCTGTAAGAACATTCTCAGCCTGATTCCCAAACTACCTTTCCAGGTCTGCTTTTCATTAATTTTCTCTCACTCTCTACTCTAGCTAAGCTGCCTTTTTTGCTGATCCTCACACATGATGTTCTATCTCCCATTTCAAGCAACACTTTCTACATGAATCTTTTCCTGTCGCATCCAGCTGTTAGTGAGACCTCCCCTTATAAATTGATAGGTTTTTTTATTAATATATGTTTTTGTTTATTTATTCATATGCATGCTGTCTATCTCAATAGAATGGAAGTTCCTGAAGGGCAGAGGCTATTTCATATTTATTTTCTAACTTCAGTGTTTAACAGAATGCCCTGATCAAAGAAGATGCTTAATAAGAGTTTTTGACTGATGGTTGATTACATTGTTGTGATAATATCTGTAATAACTTAGTATTTATATAGAATATTAAAGCTTGGAAAATGCCTTGAAATATTATCTCATTTGATCCTCACAGCAATAGAAGATGAGCATCATTATTATCCTCATTTTACAGATGAGGTTAAGTGATTTGCCCATCAAGTACTAATTAGACTTATTAGAAAGTTTATTTGAACTCAGGTAGGATTTGAACTCAGATCTTCCTGGATTCTATATCCAGCCCTCTATCCAAAAACAACACAGAACAGATAGATGCAGAACTGGTGGGACGGTGAGGATAAGAGAGTCTCCAGAAGAGCTCCCCATAGCTCTGTGATCCTACATTTTTTACTGCTTTTATCAAAGTCTTGGATAAAGGCAAAGATGGCAAAATCACCTAATTTGCAGATTTCTGGTATAATAGTGACTACTCTAAGCTCACTGCAGGAGGCCAGCTCAGTTACATTTCACCCCTTCTCCAGAGTTCTCCAGTACCATTAAAGGAGTCGGAGAGGGTCTGGTCTCTCTGCTATCCGTTCGAACCTCCACTCATGACATTCCCCCAGTTTGAGGGATCTCCAGTACCTCTGACCCATTGATGCTCTTAACAGCTGGATTCACTCTTGCAAAGGAATATTTACTTCAAAAATATACCAAGAGATTTCAGAAAGGCCTGGAGAGACTTACATGAACTGATGCTGAGTGAAATGAGCAGGACCAGGAGATCATTAAACAACAACAAGACTATATGACAATCAATTCTGATGCACGTGGCTCTCTTCAACAATGAGATGAACCAAATCAGTTCCGATTGTTAAGTAATGAAGAGAACCAGCTACACCCAGAGAAAGAACTCTGGGAAATAAGTATGAATCACAACATAGCATTTCCATTCTTTCTGGTATTGTTTGCTTGCAGTCTTGTTTTTTCTTCTCAAGTTATTTTTGCCCTCTTTCTAAATCTGATCTTTCTTGTGCAACAAGATAACTGTATAACTCTGTATACATATATTGTATTTAACATAAACTTTAACATATTTAACATGTATGGGACTACCTGCCATCTAGAGGAGGAAATGGAGGGAAGGAGGGGAAAAGTTGAAACAGAAGGTTTTTTCAAGGATCAATGTTGAAAAATTACCCATGCATATATCTTGTAAATAAAAGGCTAGAATAAAAAATATATAGCAAGAACAAACGAACAACATTCCCCCTCCCAATCTAATCCATTCCAATCAACATTTATTAAATGCCTATAATATGCCAAGCACTGTGCTAAGTGCTGGGGATTAAACAAAAAAAAAAAAAAAAATCTCTGCCCTCAAAGAACTTGTAATTTAAGAGCAGGAGGAGGCAGGGAAGCAGGAAAAGGACCCCAGAGAGTACCTGGTTCCTTGGACTCAGAATCAGGCAGAGAAGCAGATAAAAAATGGAGAGAAATCAATTTCTACCTCTATAAAGAAAGGCATTGGGAGGAGTTTGGTACTCCATCCTCTAGTTCTCCAATCACAGGGGATAGAAGCTGTGCTAGTGCCTAGCAGCAAGTGATGAGTTTAGCCTAAGAATGACATTTTGTTCCACTAAATTGAAATAAATCAGAGCAGAAGATGCACAGTGGAATGAGGATGTCCCCAACATCTGGTGGGGACATAATCCCCCATTTATGACACCTCAGTGAGAAAGAGAGAAGAATTAGGCTTATAATTTAGCCCAATTTCTGTGTATCTTAATTTCATCAAGTCCTAAACTCAAATATCCCCCAGGCTCAAGTTCTAAAGTACCCTGATTTCTTATAGTTTTCCTACTAGGCAGATTACACCATCCAGCCTGGAACTCTGTCTTTAAGGTCACCAGGAACTCCATTGCTAACATATAAAACTGAAATCAATAAAGAGAACAAGACCCCAAAGTCGTTTCTTAGGACGAAAGAAGCTCAAAGTGGGTATGGAAAGAGAGTTCTTTGCTTATCCAGTTCAGTTGATGTTGCCCATACTATGAAAGAATAGAATCTTCCCTCTCCTGGACACTTCCAGAGACAGAAAGAGTGAGACCCGGATGCTTCCAGGTTAGGTGATTTGGATATATGCAAAGGCAAGCCTCATTATACTAGGGTAACTTGTTTACATATAAGGTGACAGTCAAGATCAAGAAAAGCTCTTGATAGGCTAGAACACTGGGCTGACTTTAATAAAATGAAATTCAACAGAGTTAAAAAATAACCATTTACACTTGGATTCAAAAAACCAACTTCCCAAACACATGTGAAGAGGCAGGGGTAGATAAAGGTATGTTTGAAAAAGACATAGAGGGGACAGCTAGATGGCACAGTGGACAGAGCATTGACCACAGAGTCAGGAGAACCAGATCTCAGACACTTAACACTTCCTAACTTAATCCCAGTGAAAGAAAGAAGAAGGAATAAAGGGAGGAACAGAAGAAGGGAGGGAGAGAGAGAAAAAAAGGGAAGATGGGGGAGAGGGAGGGAGGGAGGAATAAAGAAAGAGATCTGGAAGATCTAATGGATCCCTCCTCAAGATGAGTCAACAGTGGAATATGGGAGTCAAAGAAGCTAATGAGATCTTAGACTGTATTAAGAAGGATGTAAATTCTAAGAAAAAGGAGGTGATATTCTACTGTACTCTGCCCTGGTCAGGCCTTTGGAGTACAGTTATCCCTTCCATGTTATGATTTGCTTTCCATATTATATATATACATATATATATGATTTGCTTTCCATATATGATATGGTTTCCATATATTACAGCATAAGAAATTAAATGGGAATTGGAGGAGAGTTTGCAAAAGATGCAGACAGCACACAAAGGCTAGCAGACAGAAAAAGTTGAGAAACTCAGAAATGCATAAAATGTATGTATAGTATGTCATAATATCAAGATATTTTATCTTTTAATACCATAAATAGTCCCAAATTTTACAATAAGAAACTGTAAAAGAAAAAAGAAAAAAAATCAGACTTCTCTAATATAAAAGGAAGGACAAAAACTTGTATGCAGATTTTCCAAATTAAGGGGATGCTAAGCCTCACAATAAAGAAGAGAGATCTGTGGCTCTGAGTACCACTGAAATTTGTCATGTTCCTCATGATATTTAGTGAAGATATTTACCATGTCTTTTCTCTGATCCATCATAGACAGTGACTTAAAGTCTTTAGGATCATGAGATCTGGATATGAAAAAAAAAAAAAAGCCTTCTGAGAATCATCCAGTCTATAATTTCATCCATGGGAAAATAAGATATTAGAGAAATGAAATGACCTACCCAAGATCACATGACTGGTAAATTGTAGCTTTGGGTTACCCAGCCTGAATCCTTTAATGCCAAACCAAGGTCATTCATATTCCACTCTTTCACCCTGCCTTTAGATATTGGCAATTGTTTTTACCCCCGCCCACCAAAAAATATATATATACATATATGTATGTATGTATGTATGTGTATGTGTTATTGACTTGTTGCTGACTTAAAAGTCAAGTAAAACACGCCTTGAAGCCAGAGCTTTCTTCATAAATATTTATTTTTAAAGGATAGAGTTTGAGTTTGGGGAAGAGGGGGAGTGAACTCATTTCTTGGATGTATCTGGAAGTACTTTCCAATAACAAGCTCTCAAATATGAGGTTGCATATTTGTATCCAGACAGGGTGTGGCTGTCCAAAGACTTAAAAACTGGGAAATATGGAATTGCCAACTTTTAGTTTATTTTTTCAGGGAACAAGGTCAGGAGAATTAAGCCAACAGCATCTGCTGGTAATGGAATCTACAACCATCTCTATTTTACTTTTATAGGGTGCTTTAAAGGGGAGCAGGACTGAACCACTGTAGCCATCACTAACTTCCATGTGCAATGAATTTAGGAGAAAGTGATTCTTTGAGCCTGGGAGTCCAAAAGTCAGTTTTAAATTTAAAGGCACAGGGGAGGAAAAGTGTTTTCCAATGGCAGTTAAGTACAGATGGTGTTATGAGATTCTCTATTAAATGGAACCATTTGACTTATGGAAGACCGAGCATAAAAACTGGATTCTATATAAATGTCACAAGAAAAGCAGAACAAGACTGGGAGCTTAGAAATGGAACTGGGTAGAAAGAAAAAAAGCATTTTCTGGTTGCCACTTCCTAGAACCAAGATGGCGGAGTAAGCAATAAATTACTGTAACTCTCCCATTCTCACCTACAAACAGCCAAAAAATAGCACCCCAACCCAGCAAAAAGAAAGGATAAAACAATTGTTGAGCCCAAGAAACTTGGAAGATAGGCAGGAAATTTCTGTCTTACTTGAGTAAAAAAAAAAAAGCAGTCCAGGAGAGAAAGTGTCCCAGAAAGCCGGCAACAAATCCCACTTCAACAAAGTAGTGGGAGAGCTTGGGCCCAGTGTGGTGGAGCAGGCAAACCCCAGCATCAGTTCCCATCAGCATAGTCAGGGAAATGGGCAGACCACAGGTGGGAGAACTGCCATGTGCTTCAGCATAGCCTGGGGAAAACAGGCAGCCTCCAGTGACCCAACTGCCAGGTTCTTCAGTGTATCCCACCAGCCTCAGCACATTCCAGATTCTAGCATTAGGACCCAAGCTCAGCAAAAGGTAAGCTGCCAGATCCCTACCACCTTCAGCAGCACCAGCTACCCCCAACCCTCTCCATGCAGTACCAGGTAGGAGGATCCCCCTGGGCCTCAAGGCAACATCATTGCTGCAGCAATACAATAGGTAAATAGCCAAAGTTTGCATCCCTGGCACAGGAAACCTGAGACAGTATCCCTTTCATACCAGGAGTAGAGCGGAAAAAAAAAGGGAAAAGAAAAAAAAAAAGAGTAAAAAAACAATAAAAAAAAAGAATAAAAAAAGGACAGCTAGGGGGTGCAGTGGATAGAGCACCAGCCCTGAATTTGGGAGGACCTGAGTTCAAATCTGGTCTCAGACACTTAACACTTCCTAGCTGTGTGACCCTGGGCAAGTCACTTAACCCCAGCCTCAGGAGAAAAAAAAAATTTTTTTAATTAAATTAAAAAAAAAAAAAAATATGACCATAACAAAAAATGATGACAGGGAAGATCAAGACATAAACTCAAAAGAGTGAGTTAACTTGCTAAGACTGACCCAAAGAACTATATGAACACAATTACAGAACACTTTTTACACCAATTTAAAGTCAGATCCAAACAATTGGTAAAATATCAACTGCTCAAGGGTAGGCTGAGTCAATATGATAAAATGACAATTCTGCTTAAACTAATTTACTTATTCAGTGCCATGCCAAACTACCAAAAAATCATTTGATAGAGTTAGAAACAATAACAACAAAATTCATCTGGACAAATAAAATATCAAGAATTTCAAAGAAATTTATGGGGAAAAAATACAAAGGACGGTGGCCTAGCAATACCAGATCTTAAACTATATTGGAAAGCAGCAATTATCAAAATGATTTGCTACTGACTGAGAAACAGTGGTGGATGAGTGAAACAGATTAGGCACAGGATACACATAGTGTGGTGTTTGCTAAACCCAAAGATTCCAACCATGGGAGGATTCACTATTTAATAAAAATTGCTGGGAAAACTGGAAAACAATAGGATAACAACGAGATGTAGACCAACATCTCACACTATATAACAAAATAAGATCAAAATGAGTACATGATTTAAACAACGAGTGATACCATAACTAGAAAAGTAAGAAATAGTCAGATCTTTGGGAAGGGAAGAATTCTCAACCAAACAATCAAACAAGAGATCAAGAGAATTACAAAATGTAAAACAGATAATTGTGATTATATTAAAATGAAAAACTTTTCTAAAAACAAAACTAATTCAGCCAAGATTAAGAAGAAAACAGAAAGCTGGAAAATGATTTTTCAGCAAATCTCTGTTAAAGGCCTCATTTCTCAAATCATAGAACTGACTCAAATATATAAGAATACAAATCATTCCCCAATTGATAAATGGTCAAAGGATATGAAGAGGCAATTTTCAAATAAGAAATTAAAGACATCTGTAAGACTAAAGAAGTGCTCTCAAACACTTTTGATTAGAGAAATGCAAATTAAAACTTCATACCTATCAGAATATGACAAAAAAGGAAAATGACACAGGTTGGAGAGAATGGGAAAAATTGAGATATTATTTCATTGTGGACAACTGATCTGACCATTTTGAGAGCAATTTGGAATTATGCCTCAAAGGCAACCAAACTGTGCCTACTTTTGATCCAGAAATACCACTATTAGGTCTATATTTTCTCTTCCTTCTCTCCATAGAGTTAATAGCAGTAACTGGAAGTGACCAGGGAAGTCAGACCAGCTAAACAATATATGGTATGTCTTTGCATGTGAGCAGCCCCTTCTTTCTATGGGATTACTATCATTATGAAGAATAATGACATAATAATTATGCTAATTACATTGTAATTATTGTGTTCTTATAATATAAATATTATAATTACAACATATTATTATAACATTAGCTTGACAGTCAATTTCATAATTCCCCCATAACTTCTTTTAAAATTTAGCCGACCTCTTGACATCTCTAGTTCTTTAGGAACTTGCCCCACCTTAGTCTTCCTCCTTGTTAATCCCTAAAATTCCCTTTTGGAAATTAGCCTGCTACCAGCCCCATAATAAAAGTTTTGTCCCTTGATTTGGAGATAATTTAAGCCTACAAATTATTTTGAAACACCTCACAACACCGGCCTGAAACCTCAATATATTTTGGGGATTCAATGCATCTGCCCTGCTGTATCCCATCAGTACTAACAAACAGGCGGGAGACACGGCTAGAAGTAGATGCAGGCCTTTGTCTCCACTATGGAACCCTTTCCTTTTTCCTATCAGTGACTAGAGATTTAGTCAATCATGAATCCAATGACCCTCTGCTTTAAGTCCCCTCCTGGATCGCGGCCCAGTCCCAGAGGAGGGGTTCCATAAAACTCTATGCTCAGTGAACGGCCCATGTCACGCGGACAGTCATAGTGGAGAGTTCGGACAAGAGGTGGTCCTGGGGAGGAGGAAAGGGCAAACCACTCCAGTATCTTTGCCAAGAAAACCCTGTAGATGGTATTAAAGCGATCAAAGAGTTGGCATTGGAAGAGGAGCCCCTCGGGTTGGAAGAGCTCCAGAATGCTGCTAGGGAAGTCGCTCCAGTATTAAAGCGGCTGAGCCAAAGCCAAAGCTGAAGATGCTTCTGGTGATGAAGGAAAAGGCCCATTTCTAACTTCTCAGCAAAATACCACCGCAAAATGGCCGGCTAGGTGAATCAAAAGCCAGAATTTAGGTGGTCAAGAGAAAAACCTTTCTCAAATATAGAGATCCCACTCTGATGGCAGAAAGTGAAGAGAAATTAAAAACAAACGTTCTCTCCACTTCATGACTCCTCATCTTCTGGCTGTGTCCTGCATATCTGGAATGTTTATCTCCTAAGCCTTTCTTCACCAGCTTTTTTCTTTTGTTCAGGGGCAGCTCAGGCCTCAGTTTCTGTGTGAAGTTTTTTTTTTTTTTTTTTTTTTCCTGAGGCTGGGGTTAAGTGACTTGCCCAGAGTCACACAGCCAGGAAATGTTAAGTGTCTGAGACCAGATTTGAACTCGGATCCTCCTGAATTCAAGGCTGGTGCTCTATCCACTGCGCCACCTAGCTGCCCCCGAAGTCGTTCTTGATTCCAAAATGCTCTGCCCTCTCAAACTACCTCTGATCCATCTACTGAGTGTGACCTCTAAGCTCCAACTTTCTTTCTTGTCTCCACACTGGTCCCCTTCTTTTCTCCCATCAGCCACTAGAAATTTAATCAGTCGCATCCTGTTGTAACAAGAAACACGCGTGCAATCCAATGACCCGCTGCTTTCCGTCCCTCCTGGATCACTGCCTGGTCCCCGATGAGTGCTGTCAGCTTGGCCAGACAGCAAAGATACCAGATCCCCTATGTCCCAACCGCCGCCAATTGTCCTCACTTTGGTCCTGCTGCCAGGCTTTAATGACTCAGGAAGAGAAGGGCTGACAACTTTTTGCAATTCTCCCTCACTTAAACCCAATTCGTGTATAAGTCAAGGCATCCCCCCACAAGTCACCCGTCCTGTTCAAAAATGAAGGAGGAACGACAGCGGCTACTGAAACGCCAGAGCCAGGAGTTTGAGGAACAACAAGGAGACTGGTATCAGGGGAAGAAGGATTTATGGAGTACAGGGAGGTCTATGAAGACCGGAAAAATTAGGAGTCAAGTTAAGGAAGACTTTAAAAGCTGGAGGAATTTATATTTGATCCTAGACATTATAGAAGCCATTAGAGTTTACTAACTAATTTATTTAATTCACAACAAAATATCTTCAACCATCTTCCAATCCAGTTTTTTGCTGCCATAAGTGCTTTTAACACTGTTTTTTTTTTTTTTTTAAATATTCCTTATCTTTTCTTCAAGGATTATTTCTTCATCAAGATTTTTCTCCTCCACTCTTAGCTATCATGTGACATCTGATTTTTTGACCCAAACATGATTCCATTGGTTTAGGAGAATCACTCTCACTTTCTGGCTCACACCAGTGGTTCTCAAACTTGTTAAATAGGGGGGCCAGTTCCCTGTCCCTCAGACTGTTGGAGGCCGGACTATGGTAAAAACAAAAGCTCATGCTCTGTCTCTGCCCCTCTGCCCATTTGTCATAACCTGGCGGGCCTCATAAACGTCCTCAGCGGCGCATCTGGCTGGCGGCCGTAGTTTGAGAACCCCTGCTACACTTTAGTTTTCCAGACAAGGCAGTTGGATGGATTAGAATCTCAGTCGGGGGCTTCAGATCTGGGGAGAAGTTAGCATTCACTTCATAGACCCTCCCAATACATACCCAGTGTACCTTTCCCCCTGCTCCCTTTTACGGGCCAATAGGAAAGAGGAAGGCAAGCAGCCCACCAGGGAAAACAGGAGGCTGGCAACCTGTCCAGTACGTTCCATCCCCCAGATTGGTGAGGAAACTCCTCTGGTGAATCCATTCAGAGGCAACACTTGAAGTCAGCTCTTCTTGACTCTCAAGACTAATTCTCTTCCATGACAGGTGGACTCTCACCAAAAATAAAGGCTTGTGTTATTATGCTAATTATGATCTACTACCTCCCCATCTAGACCATGAGCTTCTTGACCAGGAACAAGGGTTGTAGCTTACATACCTTTATGTCCCCCACAAAATTAAGTCTTAAGTGTCCAATGGCGCAGACCAGCACATGGGGTGGACCCCTCACAGTGCGTTTATAAGGCCCAGAGGATGACAGATCACAGAAGGATGGCACCAGCAGGGCATCCCCAGTGCCATCATTCCTTTTCTAGGGCAGTATAGCACCTCGAAATTGGTCCTCCTGCCACAGGTCCTCCAGCCCATCCTGCACTCTCCTATAAAAGGAATTTTCTTTACGCTCACCTTATCCAGGGATTTCTTCTGCTCAGTTACAATATAACCTTCTCTTCTAGCTTTTAAAGCCCCCCTCACTACATATTGCCATACTCTGCCATGTAGGTAAGCTGTTCTTGCCATCCCTCCCTCATGACACCTCCTCTTCCATCTCTGTACCTTTGCACTGCCTTTCCCCACATCTGGAACATTTTCCCGCCCTATCTCTGCTGCGAAGAGCCTTTTCTTCTTTTCAGACGCAGCTCAGACCTTGCACAAAGCCTTTCCTGATTCCCAAAAACCAGCTTTCCAAACTACTTTGGATTTTTGTGTGCACAGCATTTGGAAGGACTCAAAACTAGGCCCTTCTAGCTTCAACTCCACTGTATACAAGAGCCTTATGTAAACACTTGACCGGTGATTTTTATATTGAATAGAATCCTCATTCCAAAGATGGAAGGGTATCTTTGTTGCTGTTGTTTAGTTATTTTTCTATGCTCCATGATCCCATTGGGGGTTTTCTTGGCAGTGATACTGAAGGGGTTGGCCATTTCTTTCTCCAACTCATTTTACAGATGGGGAAACTAAAGCAAACTGGGTTAAATGACTTGCCCAGGGTTACTCAACTTATAGGTGTCTGAGGCCATATTTAAACTCAGGTCTTCCTGATTTCAGACTCCATCCAGTGAGCCATTTAGCTGCTCCTGGGAAGCTGTGATCCTGGACAAAATATTTAATCTCTCCCTGGGCCTCTGGAAGGTCCCTTCCAGCATTAAAACCTGAAAAACTGGAGAAGGCTTCAGCAGAGATGAGCTTTGACAGAAGCTAAGGATTCTTAGAAGCTGAATTTCACAGGGGGGATATTACAGGCATGGGGGATGGTTTATGCAAATGTACAGAAGCAGGGGAAATGGAATGCCAAATTCAGTGAATAGCAAGTAGTCTGTCGAATTTGGCTAGAACAATGAGAACATTAAAAAGAATAATTTGAAACAAGTGGAGCCCAACTGTGGAGGGTCCTAAGTAGCAACAGCTACCATCTGCATAGCACTTTGATGTTTGCAAAGCACTTTCTGCACAACAGCTCTGAGACATAGATAGGACAAGTGTGCCATTTCACAGGTAAGGAAACTCAGAAACATGTAAGGATAAATGACTTGGCTCTTTTCAACAATGATGTGATTCAAGACAGTACTAATAGACTTGTGATGGAAAGTGCTAGCCACATCCAGAGAGAGAACTATGGAGACTGAACGTGGATCAAAACATAGTATTTTCACCATTTTGTTGTTCATTTGCTGATTTTTTCTTTTTTTATCATTTTTTTCCCTTTTGATTTGATTTTTTCCCCCCCTCAGGATGACAAATATGAAAATATGTTTAGAAGAATTGCTCAATAGGGGCAGCTAGGTGGCGCAGTGGATAGAGCACCAGCCTTGAATTCAGGAGGACCAGAGTTCAAAATCTGGTCTCAGACACTTAACACTTCCTAGCTGTGTGACCCTGGGCAGGTCACTTAACCCCAGCCTAAAAAAAAAAAAAAAAAAAAAAAAAAGAATTCAAAGAAGAATTGCTCACATTTAAACTATGTCAGATTGTTTGCTGTCTTGGGGAAGAGGAAAAAAGAGGAGAAGGAGAAAAGTTTGGAACATAAGGTTTTTCAAAGGTGAATGAAGAAATACATAAGAAATTATGTATCAGGGTCATGTAGGAAGTAAATTGGGGGGAGATTCAAATTCAAATCCCTTGTTATTTCCTCTTTCCACAGCATCGTGCCATCTCTCAAACTACCAGGTTGGGTGGGGAGTTTAGATTGAAACTTGGCAGCAATAGGGCGTCACCGACAATTTTTGAGCAGGGATGTGACACTGTCAGATTTGTGTATTAGGAAAATGATTCCAAGAATGATGTTCGGGGTCAATTAAAGACAGGAGAGACTGGAATCAGGAAAGAAAAAAAATTTTAATTGAGAAGCTGTTGTAATAGTCCAGAGAGTAGGGTTCCATTTAGAATAATGACATTGTGTGTAGAGAAGAGAGAAGAGACACAGGAAATGTGGATTTCGAATCCAAAGAACTCTGAAACTGATGGGTATTGGGGAGTTTGGGGGTGGGAGAAGGGAAAAGTTAAAGCTGGTCCTCCAATGTTAAAAGCCTGGGTAACTGGAAAAAGAGAGGAAAGTGCTAGAGAAAACATGGGTCATATGTCTCGCTCCTCAAAGTAACAGAAAGCAAGTAAAAGATGATATTCTTAAAACACTGAAATTGGGCTTTTACACTTGTCAAATTCCCTAATTCCTCTTGAGTAGAAGAACAAGATCATGGCACGTTTTCTCTCAAATCAGTCAGCAGATCCCGAATGGATTTTTCCAATTTTGACCTCTCAATGCTTAGAACAACAGCAGCAGTTGAAAGCTAGGGTTCCTGGAATTTGCCACAGGAGAGTTACATGATTCTGGCTGTGAATTTTCTGAGTGCAAACTCTCACTCACAGTCATATGAGATTTCACAGGAGGCGTTCTTGAGGCTGAGTGTCTCTGAATTACCAGTACATTTCAACCCCAACCCAATGTCAACATCTAACTTCATTCATTGGCCAAGTCCGCCACCCTCTCAGAAAGCCAACCATTTACTGGTTAGTGATTTCGCCCAACTTTCAGCTGCTTGGTAAATGAATGTTAACATCATGCAATTAATACTCAGAACAGACCTTTTCCCACATTGTTTCAGGGCGTAACGGGTGGTACTGATTAACGCTGGGGGCTTGTTAGCCATTCCAGATTTTGGCTAGAGTTGCTGGAACTTTTTCAGCACAGGCTGGATCCCCATCTGTTGGGGAAAATGCAGAAAGGGTTCTTGCCCTGAGTGGGAGGTTGGACTTCTAAGGTTCCTTCCAGCTCATAAGCTATATGACTTTATAATATATCCAGCTGCCTGCTCCTGCTGACTGTTGAAATAATCCAATAGACACCATAGATCTGCATCAGCATGCTGGGTCAGACTGGAATGTATAAACTTCCCTCCTTATTCCTCTAACTGTCTTGCTGCCTACACCAAAATTCATGCCTTTGAGGTTTTAACCCTTTGGTGTTTGGAACTTGAACCTTGGTGACTGTCTCTCCAGATCTACCACTTCAGGAAAGCCCTTACCATTTTCCCCTTCACTTCCTGTTCTCTCACCATCTCATCAACAGCCTTAACATCTTGCCCTCCAACCCCATCCCATCTGCTGTCAAATGGATGCTTGAAAGTGGAATCAAAATCATCTTTGCGGCTGGTCCTGGATAAAAGGTGTCAAGCTACCCCCTACATCCCTACTGAACATCCCTAGCCAACCACCACTCTGCTATATGCCCCCCGATGGAGATGCATGTTCTCAGAAGCTAGAGACTTTGTTTTGTTTTAGATTTGTGTCCTCAACACTTAACAAGTGTTTGCCATATAGTCTGAGCTTAATGAATTCTTTTTCATACATTCAGGCAGGCGCAAACATAAGCAGCATCTCATCAACTTGGGCTTGGAAGAATCACTGGTCTAGGAACTGGAACATCTGGGTCTATGTCTCAGCTCTGCCACCAACTAACTTTACGACCGTAGCTCACAGATTTAAGGCTAGAAGGGAACTTCTGCTCCAACTGATTTTACACATAAGGAACCTGAGACCCATAGGGAGGAAGTATATTACCCAGGGTCACCCAGGGAGTACTTGGCAGAGTCTCGGCTCAAAGCCAAGTACTCTAACTCCAAATCAGCCACCTATTCCCCACAGCATCACATTTATACAATCTTGTTAGGCCCCGTTTCCTTGCCTATGAAATGAGGCAGATTGGACTCGATGATCCCTAAGTTCCTTTCAGCTCTACTGGCTACAGAGAGAGCAGAGGAAAAAGGCCCAGATTTGAAAATCTGGTTTAAATCCTTGTGTTTGGGTAAATCTATTTCTCTGGGCTTAATGGTCTCATTTGTAAAATGAAGGGAGGAGGTGATGATTTATCATCCCAAGATTCTGTCTGGCTACCTAGGCAAACAGCTAGATATGCTCCTCTCTAATGCTTTAGGGATTGTCTTTTGATAATACAATCAGTTGGAAGCAGAGGAAGCATTTATTTATTTATTAATACTTGTTGAGCATGTAGCATAATACCAGATACCCTAGTCATGGGGGTAGGAGGGACTTCAAAAGCAATAAAAGACACAATCCATGGCCTTGAAATGAATATCTGGTTACACTCTCTACGAGTATTTTATGTAGTTTCATTGTGTTCACTTAATATTAAACCAGAGTAACAGGAAACTAGATAGTGTAATGGGTAGAGACTTGAAGTCTAGAACTTCTGAATTCAGATCCAGAAAAACAAATAACTAGAATTTATATAATAATTTAAAGTTTGCATAGTTCTTTAAAAATATTACTTCATTTTATCTTCACAATAATTCTGGGAAGTAGATACTATTATTATCTTCATTTTACAGATAAGGAAACTGAGGCAGACTGAGATTAAGGTACTGAATCAAAAGTTGAAGATAGGGCATCCTTTTCTATCCACTGCACCACCAAGCTACCTCTAACTATGTAATTAAATAGTTGTTCACTCCGTTAATAACTATAGGACATCTTGGTTAGCTTGCCTTAGTTTCAGTCTCCTCGTCTATAAAATGGGAATAATGATATTCTTCCCTACAAGGTTGTGGAGAAAATTGAATAAGATGACATAGGTAAAATATAATGGAAATATATATATAGGAATAAAAGAAAATAATGGAAATCTTTAAGTGCTGCATGGTATCTAGATTAGATACTAATTTCATGACTTCTATTTGTAGATTCCATATGAGATGAAGCAAGAGCAGAAGAGCAAAGAGGGGGACATGTACTGAATAAAGAGAAGGAAATGATGTGGGTGAGTTGCAGCGCTTTTCAAAGAAAGCCAGAATTTTAATATCACCGGGAATATTTTAAGAAAAAAAAAAATTGAAAAGTTTAGGAAAAATTGGAAATGAACTAATTTCATCCCTAATGATTGCTCAGTTATATTTTGCTTTTTTGTGTTTCTCCTAATTCCAATATTTGTACTTCAAATTTCTGTTTAATTCTTGTCTTTTTATCAGGAATACTTAGAAGTCTTCT
This sequence comes from Sminthopsis crassicaudata, assembly GCF_048593235.1. Lineage (NCBI taxonomy): Eukaryota > Metazoa > Chordata > Mammalia > Dasyuromorphia > Dasyuridae > Sminthopsis > Sminthopsis crassicaudata. The sequence goes on along the minus strand of NC_133618.1, from coordinate 640,992,584 downwards.
TTTTTTTCATTAAAGATCCATTCCTGGGGACAGCTAGGTGGCGCAGTGGATAGAGCACCAGCCCTGAATTCAGGAGGACCCAAGTTCAAATCTGGTCTCAGACACTTAACACTTCCTAGCTGTGTGACCCTGGGTAAGTCACTTAACCCCAGCCTCAGAAAAAGAAAAAAAAAAAAAAAAGACACCCACCCCCCCCCACACACACACAAAGATCCATTCCCCTACCCCCATATTATTATATACAATTTTGCTAGGTAAGTTATTCTTGCTTGTAGGCCTATGTCTTTATATTCCAAGCTCTTCACTCTTTTATAGTGCTGGCTGTGCAGTGCACAGACTCTGATTGTGGCTCCCTCATATTTGAACTTTCTTTCTAAGTGCTTGTAGTATTTTTTTTTCTTTTGACCTAGAAGTTCTGGATTTTGGTTACAGTATTTTGAGTTTTCATTTTGCGTATTCCTTCAGGTGGTGACTATTTCTATTTTACTCACTTGTTCTAAGAGATTCAGGCAGTTACTTCAAGAGTTCTTGAAATATGATAGGGAGGCTCTTTTTTTGATCATGGTTTTCAGGTAGTCCAATAATTCTTAAATTATCTCTCTTTGATCTGTTATACAGGTCAATTGTTTTTTTTTGTTTTTTTTTTTTTTTTTTTTTTTAATACCTCACATTTCCTCCATTTGTTTCAGCTTTTTATTTTGTTTTAGTGTTTCCTGGAGGAAGCAATGTGGAAAAACTAGGACACTAATACATTGTTGATGGAGTTGTGAACTGATTCAACCAATCGGGAGAGCAATTTGGAACTATGCCCAAAGGGCAAACTGTGCACACCCTGTGATCCAGCAGGGTCTCTACTGGGTCTATATCCCAAAGAGATCTTAAAGGACCTATATATGCTGTTGGGACCCTGGATATCTTAGAATCAGCCGGAGTCAGGATAATTAAAAGTCTTTATTCTTGGTCTTTTGTGGTCTCAGTCAGGGGATTAGATCTAGCAATCTCCACACCTCCTTCCTCTCTCTCCACCGCCAGGAGAATGCCTCAATTTCCTCCTACTACTCAACCCACTCATGTCACTTCCCCTCTTTGTCCACATCCACTGATCCAGCCAGCACTGAATAGCTGGGGAGAGTCATCCTTCAAACATGTTAACAGAGAATTGTCCAATTGGTAGTTAGCCTCACTTGCATTTGCTCTGTTCTAGCCCTTCACAATGTACAGCCCTTTTTGTAATGGTAAAGAACTGGAAACTGAGCGGGTGTCCATCAGTTGGAGAATGGCTGAATAAGTTATGATATATGAATGTTATGGAATATTATTGTTCTGTAAGAAATGATCAGCAGAATGATTTCAGAGAGGCCTAGAGAGACTTACAGGAATTGATGCTGAATGAAGTGAATAGAACCAGGAGATCATTGTACATGGCAACAGCAAGATTATACGATGATCAGTTCTGATGGATTGGGCTCTTTTCAGCGAGGTGATTCAGGCCAGCTCCAATAGTCTGTGATGGAGAGAGCCATCTGCACCCAGAGAGAGGCCTGTGGGGACGAGTGTGGATCACAATACATTTTTCCAACTTTTGTTGTTGTGGTTTGCTTGCTTTTTTAATTTCTCATTTTTTTTTCCTTTTTGATCTGATTTTTCTTGTGCAGCATGATAATTGTGGATATATGTATAGAACAATTGGACACATTTAATATATATTGGATTACTTGCCATCTAGGGAAGGGAGTGGGGGAGGAAAAGGAAAAAATTTAGAACACAAGGCTTTTGCAAGGGTGAATGTTGAAAATTATCTATGTATATGTTTTGAAAATAAATAGTTTTAATGATAACAAAAAATGTCATTAATTCTTATTTGATTCATTATAACTTTTAAGGAATTGCATGCTTGCGTAAAGTTTTTTTTACCTCTTGTGCAAAACTGGTAATTCCCAAGCATAATATATATATACAATTTTTTCCTATTTTAACCTTACCACTCTCATTTCACATATAATTATTTCCCAAAATATTTTTTACATTCTCACTCCTTCTCTTCAGAAATTCTCATTGAACTTACTGACAACTTATTAAGTTATGTGCATGCATGTATGTGTGTGTGTGTATGATATAATATGATTTTGTGGCCCCCTGACCTTGAGGGGCTTCTATTCTAATAATAAGTCAGTAGTCTAAAATCTGCCTCAGGAAACCCCCACACCTAATGTCTGATCAGTCCTTACATAGCTTCTGACCTCAGGAAACTCCCACAGATCAAACTCTGAGAAAATAGTGAATGAGACAACTCCTCGGCTCAGTGCTAAGTGATAATGTTGGCAAAAATCTGATCAACTGAGAACCACTCCTTCCAGAGACCACTCCTTCCTACCTATGAGCCGTAGAATTAGCATATCTATGATTGAAAGTTGGATAAAAGTATTTTCTTGCTTGTTTCTCTGCTGGATTCCCTTAAAATTCAAGCCTGCTTTGTAATAGGTGTTACTATTTGACTGGGAGATGGGTTCAAGCCTGCAAATTCTTTTGAGATACCTTGGGACACCAGTCTGGGACCCCAAACTTTTGGGGTTCCCTTTCCCAACCTCAATAATATATGTTTTTATGTGTTGACTTTCTTTGCTTGGAGATCTTTTCTAATCATTCTCTTTTTCTTAATCTTGTTTAGTTCTTTAGTTTAAGTTTAGTTCTTAATCTTGTTATCACAATGGCTTGGGATTCTTTTTTGTTTATTCATTCTTCCAGTCTAGTTCCTGACTTTGGATTTTGTGTTAGGGCTGGGCTTGTGTGTTTCTAGAGAGAATTTCTGGGATATTCTTCCCTGCTGCATTCCTGGGATATTGAGTGTTGAATTATTCCATGATCTTAGAGACAATTCAGACTGTCTAGTGTGCTAATCACTAAACCAGTTCCTTAAAGGACATGTTAAATATAACTGGTAATTGATTCTGGAGATAAAACACCAGAATGAGCCAATGGCATTCATTAGAAAGATACCCATACACCTTAGGAGTATCCCTGGAATCTGGAAGGGAAGCTGTAGTCCTGCTCTGAAGCCTAGTTACATCCCAAGTAGTCTGATCTAATCTTTACCCTTCTGGCCTGAGCTCTACAAGTTCCTAACCTCAGCAATATACCTGTGGGCTTTACCTTCCTCAAGTATTGAGACAGGGTGGGAAGACAGAATGTTGTAATCCTATTTCTGCTAAATCTTATCATTAAATATCCCTTTGTAAGAGTTAATGGATGTTAACTAGTTCAATGATAGAGACTAGGGCACAAATCACTGAATCCATTCCTTAAAAGCCATACCAAATATAACTGGTCATTGATCAATATAAAACACCAGAATGGAGGCTTAAGCCAATGGCATTAGAAAGATACCCTAACACCTTAGGAGCACCCCTAGATGCAGAGGGGAAGGTGTAATACTGATCTGACAACCAGTAGCTAATAGTACTGTGAGCAGTAGTTAGGTTATACCCAATTTGGGTTTGGGTTTTTTTTGTTTTTTTTTTAAGCAATTTGTTCCTTTGATGATCACAACAATCTTGTGAGATAAGAAGTAGAAGTATTTTTATTCTTATTTTATAACTAAAGAAATTGAGGCCTAAAAATCCTAAGTGATTCTCCCAACCTTCATACAAGGGGTATGACATGGAAATGAGATTCAGCAGATGTACATTAAATAGGAGGGGGTGATTTGGAGTTGAAGGTCTTAGGTTCAAATCCTGGTCCAGATACTTGCTACCTTAATGACTTCAGGCCAGTCCTTAACATTTTTGGGCCTGTCTGAGGGTCTGATCATCTATACAATAAAGGGATTGGATTAGGTGCCCTCTCAGGTCCTCAGCAACTTTAATTCCTCCCCCAAGGCTGCCTTCCTACTCAGCCTGTTAATGTGCAGAAGCAGGAAACTCAATGGAAAGTAGCTTTTATAGACATCCTTGTCCCCCCCAGCAGAAATCAGCCAGAACAAGCCAGGCAGGTGGGGTGTAAATGTTCTGATTGGAAAAATACAATCTTGGGGGAATGTGCATCTCTGTAAATTCTCCATTCTCATTTACTGAGGGGGCAAAGATCTGCTCAGACATGGAAGCAAGTTGTCAATGTAAAAAATGTAGAAGAGATAATTAAGAACTAGTAGAAACTTTTAATAAGAGAAGGACAGAAGATTCAATGTAGAATTTTTATCTAGGAAATGAAAATTTATCAGAGAGCAGTTGAAGTAGGAAAGTACTCAATCTCACAAGAAATTGAGTAAAACAGCACTGACTAACAACTGGTGGTGAGTTTTGATGTAAATGTTTATGTAATTTTTCAAATTCTACTTTCTTATATATTTTTTAAAAAGCCTATTACAGGACTATTAGTGAATGAATCTTAACTAAATTATTTTAATGAAGAATTCATTATTTCAGAAAACAATTTTGTGGAATCACGTGCTATTACCTAAGTCTGATATTATTTAATAAGGAATGGCTAAGTCTGTTATTATTTAATAAGGAATGGTTAAGTCTTTTATTATTTAATAAAGAATGGCTAAACAACTGACCCATGGAACCATAAGCAGGAACCACCATTTGTCACATGGTTTGATGCTAGAACACAGAACAGGGGACAAGTGGGAGAATCTGAAGAGAGATTTCTGCCTTTTCTAAAAGGAAGGTAGAGGATGATCACATCAGTCACATCCCACTTTTAAGTTTTTTCAGTCATGTCTGGTTCTCTATGGCAAAATTAAAAAAAAAGATTCTCTTGGCAAAAATAACTGGAGTAGTTTGCCATTTTCTCCTCCAGATCATTTTCCAGATGAGGAAACTGAGGCGAACAGTGTTAAGTGATTTGCCAAGGTTGTCCAGCTAGGAAATATCCGATGACATAATTTGCACTCAGGAAAATGTTTTTCTGACTCATCCCAACATTCTTTTTTTTTAATTTTTTAAATTAATTTTATAATTATAACTTTTTTTTTGACAGTACATTTACATGGGTAATTTTTTTACAACATTATCCCTTGTACTCCCTTCTGTTCCGAATTTTCCCCTCCTTCCCTCCACCCCCTTCATCCCAACATTCTAACCACTGAGACATCTAGCTACTCCTTTCAAGTTTAATCTGCATCATAGCTATTTTCTCTAACATTGTCTTAAATCCAGGTGATCAACAAAATAATCCATTCAAGCCTTGATTTGTAGGATTTGCCAGTTTGAGTTTCTGAATTCTGAAAATTTAACACTTTTTATCTAAATTTGTTAAATTTAAAAATTTAACAGAAATTAACAAATTTAACACCATAGCATTCCCTCCTTCTTAGCACTCCCATCTCCTTAGGGAAGATAGATTCCTTAGTACCCAGAGCTTGCTTTTGCTAGAAGGTTCTCACCTGAGCCTGGAAGGGCCAAGCCATGGATTCCCTTTGCTTGCTCATCTTTGGGATTTCTTAAACTTTTTCCACTCACATCCATTTTTCACCTAAGAAATTTTTACGTGACCCGGGCATGTAATCATAGAAAATAGATAAAATAAACAAATCATAGTTTCATAAACCCCACATTCAGTTACGAGGCCCTGGATGAGGTGGCAAATCACAGTTGGAGAAGCTGGCCTCTAACAGACCCACATGGCCCCCAGAGCTCTATCCCAAGCTCTTTGTTTCTCTTTACATTTTCTCAGGGACTTCAGGAACGATCATGGTAGGTTCTGGAGCCTACGGAGGTGAACCCAAGCAGAATCCAATAGCTAGGACCTGGGAGGAGCCTCTGAGTGTCCCAGCCCAAGCCACTCACTTTATGCTTAGCTCAAAGAAGTTTCCAACCTCATCATTCAACCTTAACTCCAAACTCACCCAAGATTTTTCATTGCTAAATCCGGTGGTCTTTTCTCGGCACCCATCCTTCTTAACTTTCTCCATAGCACAATTGCCGACAATCAATCTGCTTCTTGCACTGCTCTCTCCTAGTTCTCCTTCTACCCGTCTCTAGTCTTCTCTCTACTTTCTCTCTTAGTGACCTCCCGGACTCCCAGGGGGTGAATGGCCATCTCCATCTAGTGACTCTCAGGTCTGCATTTCCAGTCTTACTTGGCTTCTGTATCAGTTTAGAAGATCCTTCCAGAATCCCAGTTTCAAAACCTTTGTGTCATCCTCAAATCCATATCCACGTGATTTGGGGTCCCCTGACCTTGGGACTTCTGTTCTGATGCTTCAGTGGTCCTGGGTCTTCTCCCTTTGGAATCTGACCTTCTAGACTCAGGAAACTCCCACGGATTAAACTCCTGAGAAGATAGTGAATAAGATCATTTCTCAGCTCATTGCTGACTGATGACCTGGTCTGTGATGATCAAATTTTGGGGACCATCCTTAATTCATCTGGAGATGACTCCCCAGTCCTACTCTGGGCTGTAGAATTAACAAGCTAATGATAGACTCCCTAACCTTTGAGCCATAGAATTATTATAACTATGATTGAAAACCCTACACGTATCTCCTTGGTTGTTTCTTTGCTAAATTCCCTCAGAATTCAGTCTGCTTAGAAATGGTGTACATTAATAAATTTTGCTCCTTGACTAGGAAATGGGTTGAAGCCTGCAAATTCTTTTTGAGACACCTTGTGACAGTGGTCTGGGACTTTTCTCAATCTTAACACTCACTGTCCTTTCCATAACCATGTCTCTCGGGGGTTCTCTGTGACCTTCAGATTCTATCTGGCAGTGTGACGGGGGACAGAAAAATGGCCTCATAGCAAAGAGGCCCTAGATGCCTGCCTCTACTAGGTAACCTGAAAGATCATGTGTCTTCTCTGCTTTTAGAAATTCTCTAATGGCAGAAATTAGATATGGATCCACACTTAACACCATATACCAAGATAAGATCAAAATGGAATGGGTCCATGATTTAGGCATAAAGAATGAGATCATAAACAGATTAGAGGAAAAGGATAGTCTACCTCTCAGACCTGTGGAGGAAGAAGGAATTTATGACCAGAGGAGAACTAGAGATCATTATTGATCACAAAATAGAAGATTTTGATTACATCAAACTAAAAAGTTTCTGTACAAACAATACTAATGCAAACAAGATTAGAAGGGAAGTAACAAATTGGGAAAATACTTTTAAAAGTAAAGGTTCTGACAAAGGGCTCATTTCCAAAATATATAGAGAACTGACCCTAATTTATAAGAAATCAAACCATTCTCCAATTGATAAATGGTCAAAGGATATGAACAGACAATTCTCAGATGATGAAATTGAAACTATTTCCACTCATATGAAAGAATGTTCCAAATCACTACTGATCAGAGAAATGCAAATTAAGACAACTCGAAGATACCACTACACACCTGTCAGATTGGCTAAGATGACAGGAACAAATAATGATGAATGTTGGAGGGGCTGTGGGAAAACCGGGACACTGATGCATTGTTGGTGGAGTTGTGAAAGAATCCAGCCATTCTGGAGAGCAATTTGGAACTATGTCCAAAAAGTTATCAAACTGTGCATACCCTTTGATCCAGCGTTGCTGCTATTGGGCTTATATCCCAAAGAAATACTAAAGAGCGGAAAGGGACCTGTATGTGCCAAAATGTTTGTGGCAGCTCTTTTTGTTGTAGCTAGAAACTGGAAGATGAATGGATGTCCATCAATTGGAGAATGGTTGGGTAAATTGTGGTATATGAAGGTTATGGAATATTATTGTTCTGTAAGAAATGACCAGCAGGAGGAATACAGAGAGGCTTGGAGAGACTGACATCAACTGTTGCTGAGTGAAATGAATAGAACCAGAACATCGCTGTACATTTCTTTTTTTTTTTTTTTTTTTTTTTTTTTTTTAATTTTTAATTTTATTTTATAATTATAACATTTTTTTGACAGTACATATGCATGGGTAATTTTTTACAACATTATCCCTTGCACTTACTTCTATTCAGATTTTTTCCCTTCCTCCCCCAACCCCCTCCCCCAGATGGCAAGCAGTCTTACATATGTTAAATATATTACAGTATATTCTAGATACAATATATGTGTGTAGAACCGAATTTTTTGTTGCACAGGAAGAATTGGATTCAGAAGGTAAAAATAACAGTTTACATTCATTTCCCAGTGTTCCTTTTCTGGATGTAGCTGTTTCTGTCCATCATTAATCAATTGGAATTGGATTAGCTCTTCTCTTTGTTGAAGAAATCCACTTCCATCAGCATACATCTTCGTACAGTATCATTGTTGAAGTGTATAATGATCTTCTGGTTCTGCTCGTTTCACTCAGCATCAGTTGATGTAAGTCTCTCCAAGCCTCTCTGTATTTCTCCTGTTGGTCATTTCTTATAGAACAATAATATTCCATAACATTCATATACCATAGTTTACCCAACCATTCTCCAATTGATGGACATCCATTCATCTTCCAGCTTCTAGCTACTATGAAAAGGGCTGCCACAAACATTTTGGCACATACAGGACCCTTTCCCTTCTCTAGTAGTTCCTTGGGGTATAAGCCCAGTAGTAGTATGGCTGGGTCAAAGGGTATGCACATTTTGATAACTTTTTGGGCATAATTCCAGATTGCTCTCCAGAATGGTTGGATTCTTTCACAACTCCACCAACAATGCATCAGTGTCCCAATTTTCCCACAGCCCCTCCAACATTCATCGTTATTTGTTCCTGTCATCTTAGCCAATCTGACAGGTGTGTAATGATACCTCAGAGTTGTCTTAATTTGCATTTCTCTGATCAATAGTGATTTGGAACACTCTTTCATATGAGTGGAAATAGTTTTAATTTCATCATCTGAAAATTGTCTGTTCATATCCTTTGACCATTTATCAATTGGAGAATGGCTTGATTTCTTATAAATTAAAGTCAATTCTCTGTATATTTTGGAGATGAGGCCTTTATCAGAACTTTTAAATCTAAATATTTTTTCCCAATTTGTTACTTCCCTTCTAATCTTGTTTGCATTAGTTTTGTTTGTGCAGAAACTTTTTAATTTGGTGTAATCAAAATGTTCTATTTTGTGATCAGTAATGGTCTCTAGTTCTCCCTTGGACACAAACTCCTTCCTCCTCCACAAGTCTGAGAGGTAAACCATCCCATGTTCCTCCAATTTATTTATGATTTCGTTCTTTATGCCTAAATCTTGGACCCATTTTGATCTAATCTTATGTGGTGTTAAATGTGGGTCCATGCCTAGTTTCTGCCATACTAATTTCCAGTTTTCCCAGCAGTTTTTGTCAAATAATGAATTCTTATCCCAAAATTTGGGATCTTTGGGTTTGTCAAACACTAGATTGCTATTTTTATTCACTATCTTGCCCTGTAAACCTAACCTATGCCACTGATCAACTAGTCTATTTCTTAGCCAATACCAAATGGTTTTGGTGACTGTTGCTTTATAATATAGCTTTAGATCAGGTACACTTAGACCACCTTCCTCTGACTTTTTTTTTCATTAGTTCCCTTGCAATTCTCGACCTTTTATTCTTCCATATGAATTTTGTTGTTATTTTTTCTAGGTCATTAAAATAGTTTCTTGGGAGTCTGATTGGTATAGCACTAAATAAATAGATTAGTTTGGGGAGTATTGTCATCTTTATTATATTCGCTTGGCCTATCCAAGAACACTGAATGTCTTTCCAATTATTTAAATCTGACTTTATTTTTGTGGCAAGTGTTTTGTAATTTTGCTCATATAATTCCTGACTCTCCTTTGGTAGATATATTCCCAAATATTTGATACTATCGACGTTATTTTGAATGGAATTTCTCTTTGTATCTCTTGCTGTTGGTTTGTGTTGGTAATGTATAAAAATCCTGAGGATTTATGTGGATTTATTTTGTATCCTGCGACTTTGCTAAAATTCTGAATTATTTCTAATAGCTTTTTAGCAGAGTCTTTGGGGTTCTCTAAGTATACCATCATGTCATCTGCGAAAAGTGACAATCTGATTTCTTCATTTCCTACTCTAATTCCTTGGATCTCTTTCTCGGCTCTTATTGCCAAGGCTAGAGTTTCTAGTACTATATTGAATAGTAATGGTGATAGTGGGCAACCTTGTTTCACTCCTGATCTTACAGGGAAAGGTTCTAGTTTATCACCATTACATATGATGTTTACTGAAGGTTTTAAATATATGCTCCTTATTATTTTAAGGAATAGTCCATTTATTCCTATACTCTCAAGCGTTTTTAGTAGGAATGGATGTTGGATTTTATCAAATGCCTTTTCTGCATCTATTGAGATGATCATATGGTTTTTATTAATTTGATTATTAATATGGTCAATTATACTAATAGTTTTCCTAATATTAAACCAGCCCTGCATTCCTGGTATAAATCCCACTTGGTCATAGTGTATTATCCTGGGGATGATTTTCTGAAGTCTATTTGCTAATATCTTATTTAAGATTTTAGCATCAATATTCATTAAGGAAATTGGTCTATAGTTTTCTTTCTCAGTTTTCGATCTACCTGGTTTAGGTATCAGTACCATGTCTGTGTCATAGAAGGAATTTGGTAGGACTCCTTCAATCCCTATTTTTTCAAATAGTTTACATAGCATTGGAGTTAGTTGTTCTTTAAATGTTTGGTAGAATTCACCTGTAAATCCATCTGGTCCTGGGGACTTTTTCTTAGGAAGTTGGTTAATAGCTTGGTCTATTTCTTTTTCTGAGATGGGACTATTTAGACTACTTACTTCTTCCTCTGTTAATCTGGGCAAGCTATATTTTTGAAGGTATTCTTCCATTTCATTTAAGTTATCGAATTTATCGGCATAAAGTTGAGCAAAGTAGCTCCTAACTATTGTTCTAATTTCCTCTTCATTAGTGGTGAGTTCACCCTTTTCATTTTCAAGACTATCAATTTGCTTTTTCTCTTTCCTTTTTTTAATCAGGTTTACTAAGGGTTTGTCTATTTTGTTGGTTTTTTCATAAAACCAACTCTTAGTTTTATTAATTAATTCAATAGTTTTTTAACTTTCAATTTTATTAATCTCACCTTTTATTTTTTGAATTTCAAGTTTTGTGTTTGTCTGGGGGTTTTTAATTTGTTCCTTTTCTAGCAATTTTAGTTGTAAACCCAATTCATTGGCTCTCTCTTTCTCTATTTTATGCAGGTAGGCCTGTAGAGATATAAAACTTCCCCTAATTACTGCTTTGGCTGTATCCCACACATTTTGGTATGATGTCTCATTATTGTCATTTTCTTGGGTGAAGTTATTAATTATGTCTATGATTTGCTGTTTTACCCAATCATTCTTTAGTATAAGATTATTTAGTTTCCAATTATTTTTTGGTCTATTTTCCCCTGGCTTTTTATTAAATGTTATTTTGATTGCATTATGGTCTGAAAAGGATGCATTTACTATTTCTGCCTTACTGCATTTGATTTTGAGGTTTTTATGCCCTAGTATATGATCAATTTTTGTATAGGTTCCATGAACTGCTGAGAAGAAAGTATATTCCTTTCTGTCTCCATTTAGCTTTCGCCAAAGATCTATCATATCAAACTTTTCTAGTATTCTATTTATCTCTTTGACTTCTTTCTTATTTATTTTGTGGTTTGATTTATCTAATTCTGAGAGTGCAAGGTTGAGATCTCCCGCTATTATAGTTTTGCTATCTATTTCCTCTTGCAGTTCTCTTAATTTCTCTTTTAAGAATTTAGATGCTGCACCACTTGGTGCATACATGTTTAATATTGATACTGCTTCACTATTGATGCTTCCCTTTAGCAGGATATAATGCCCTTCCTTATCTCTTTTAATTAGATCAATTTTTGTTTTTGCTTGATCTGAGATGAGGATGGCTACTCCTGCTTTTTTGGTTTTGCCTGAAGCATAATAGATTCTGCTCCACCCTTTTACTTTTAGTTTGAATGTCTCATCCTGTTTCAGGTGTGTTTCCTGTAAACAACATATAGTAGGATTCTGACTTTTAATCCAGTCTTCTAACTGCTTCCTCTTTATGAGGCAGTTTGCCCCATTCACATTTATGGTTAGAAGGACTAATTCTATATTGCTTGCCATCCTATTAACCCCTGCTTATGCTTTTCCCCTTCCCTTCCCTTTTACCCTCCTATCCAGTATTAAACTGGTAAACACCACTTGCTTTTCACAGCCCTCCCTTTTTAGGATCCCTCCCCCACCTTAAAGATCCTCCCCTTATTTTACCCCTTTTCCTCGAAATTACTATATTCCCTTCCCCTTAGCTTACTCCTTCCCTTTCACTTTTCAATGAAGTGGAAGAAGTTTCACCATAAATCGAATATGTCTATTGATACACGCTATGTTCATCTCCCTCCTTTCTTTCTCTCAGATATAATAGGTTACCTTTGCCTCTTCATGAGATGTAGTACCACCACTTTATACTTTTTTATGATATAATCTCCTTTCCACCTCTAGTTTCTAAGACAAATTGTACATATGTTCTTTACATATTTTTTTGACAGAAGTATAGTTCTCAAGATTTCTTTTTACCTTTTTTAGAAGTCTCTTGAGTTCTGTATTTGAAGATCAAACCTCTTATGTAGGTCTGGTTTTTTCATCAAAAATAGATGGAATTCATTTATTTCGTTAAATGTCCATCTTCTTCCCTGGAAAACGATGCTCATTCTTGCTGGGTAAGTTATTCTTGGCTGCATACCAAGTTCCTTAGCCTTTCGGAATATCATGTTCCAGGCCCTTCGTTCTTTTAATGTGGATGCTGCTAAATCCTGTGTTATCCTTATTGTGGATCCTCCATATCTGAATTGTTTTTTTCTAGCAGCTTCCAGTATTTTATCCTTTGTCTGATGGTTCTTGAACTTGGCCACTATATTTCTTGGCGTTTTGATTTTAGGGTCCCTTTCAGTAGGTGATCGATGAATTTTCTCAATGTCTATTTTACCCTCTGTTTCCAAAACATCTGGGCAGTTCTCTTTGATAATTTCCTCAAAAATGGTGTCCAAGCTCTTTTTTTCCTCCCATTTTTCAGGGAGTCCGATTATTCTCAAATTGTCTCTCCTGGATCTGTTTTCCAGGTCTGTTGTCTTTCTGGTAAGGTACTTGACAGTCTTTTCAATTGTTTCATTTCTCTGGTTTTGCTTGACTCCCTCTTGGTTTCTCCTTGAGTCATTCATTTCTACTTGTTCCAGTCTAATTTTCAATGATGTATTTTCTTCACTCACTTTTTTTATATCTCTTTGTAATTGTCCAATTGAGTTTTTATCTTCTATGGAATTTTTTCCCATTTTATCCATTTTATTTTTTAGAGAGCTGATTTCTTTTTCCAGCTCTCTAATCCTGTTTTCCTTGGAGTTGTTTACCTTTTCCAGCTCACCATCGCTGTACATTTCAATGCTGTATGAGGATGTATTCTGATGGAAGTGGAAACCTTCAACATAAAGAAGATCCAACTCACTTCCAGTTGATCAATGATGGACAGAAATAACTACACCCAGAGAAGGAACACTGGGAAGTGAATGTAAATTGTTACCACTAATATCTGTCTGCCCAGGTTGCATGTACCTTCGGAATCTAATGTTTATTGTGCAACAAGAAAATGATATTCACACACATGTATTGTATCTAGACTATATTGTAACACATGTAAAATGTATGGGATTGCCTGTCATTTAGGGGAGGGAGTAGAGGGAGGGGGGGGATAATTTGGAAAAATGAATACAAGGGATAATGTTGTAAAAAAAATTACTCATGCATGTATACTGTCAAAAAAAAATTTATAATTATAAAATTAAAAAAAAATTAATTATCTAAGGTTTTATGGTTTTTCCCAATTTTTCTTTTTAAATTTTGAGTTTCAAATTCTCTCTCTCTCTTTTTTCTGTCTCTCTTGTCTCTGTTTCTCTCTCCCTGTTTGTGTCTGTCTCTGTCTCTCCCTCTCTTGCTCCCTCTCTTTTCCTCTCTCTCTCTCTCTCTCTCTGTCTCTCTCTCTCTCTCTCTCTGTCTCTCTCTCTCTCTGTCTCTCTCTCTGTCTCTCTGTCTCTCCCTGTGTCTCTGTCTCTCTCTGTCTCTCTCTCTCTGTCTCTCTCTCTCTGTCTCTCTCTCTTTCTCTCTCTCTCTTTCTCTCTCTCTCTCTCTCTCTCTCTCTCTCTCTCTCTCTCTCTCTCTCTCTCTTCTTTCTGTCTCTCTCTCTGTATCTCTGTCTCTCCCTCTCTTCTTCCCTCTCTCTCTTCCTCCCTCCCTCTCCCTCCCTCTTCCTCTCTCTCCCTCTCCTTCTCCCTCTCTCTCTTCTTCTTCTTCTCTCTCTCTCCCTCTCTCTCTCTCTCTCTCTCTCTCTCTCTCTCTCTCTCTCTCTCTCTCTCTCTCTCTCTCTCTTTCTGTCTCTCTCTCTCTCTGTCTCTCTGTCTCTCTCTAACTCTGTGTGTGTGTGTCTCTCTCTCTGTGTGTCTCTCTCTGTGTGTCTCTCTCTGTCTCTCTGTCTCTCTCTGTCTCTCTCTGTCTCTCTCCTCTCCCCTTCCTGAGATGGTAAACAATTAGGTAGAGTCTATACATATATACAATTATAGAAAACATTTCCATATTAGTCATTTTCTACAAGAAGACTCAAATAATAAGAAAAAACGAAAGGAAGGAAGTAAAACCCAGCATGCTTTGGTCTATATTCAGGAAGATCAGCTCTTTCTCTGAAGGCAGATGACTCCTTCCTTCATCATTAATCCTTTGGGATTCCTTGGCTCTCTATATTGCTGACAACAGCGAAGTTGCTCTTCCTGGAGCAGTGTTGCTGTTACTGTGGCCAGTGCTCTCCTGGCTTTGCTCACTTCACTTTGCCTTGCCGCACGTGAGTTCTCCAGGTGTTTCCTGAGCCATGTGGCGTGTTATTTTTTAGAGCATGATTCTATTCTGTCACAGCCATACGCTTGTCCGGCTGTTCCCTGGTGGATGGACAGGAAGTGACAGGTTTCCCAGAGGACAAGCTGCCTTGATGGGGGCAGTTTCATTCCCTGGGAGTTCTGTAGCTCCGGCCTCCAGCCCTTGTGTGGCTTGTAAAGCCCTTCACCTTGGAGAACCAAACTAATTGCCCATCACTTCTGCTCCCTCCCTGTTAGCCCCCAAACCTGTCTTCTCACCACTCTTGCCCAGACCTGTGTCACCTCCCCAGGCCATGCCTTTGCACACGGCCTGATCACGAAGCCCTCGATGCCCTTTCTGCTTCCCTCCAGCCCTCAGAATCCCTTTTTTTCTTCAAGGCTCAGCTCAGTCCCCATCTTCTCCCTAAGGCTTTTCTCCATAAGTCTCCTAGGCTGCTAGTGCCGGCCTCTCCATCCCAGGTACTTCATATCTAATTTATATCAGCCTGTAGATAGATAGATAGATGCTAATAAATAGGATTACAGTATTCATTGATTACTCTGGGACGGGTACTGTGCCAAGTGCTTGGCATGCACACATAAGCAAACAGGATGGCTGCTATGTTCAGGGAGCTTATGTTCTGATGGAGAAAGACATCCTAGAAGGGGGAGGTGGAAAGAGGGCTTCTCGTGGCTGGATGGGGAAAATGAGAAGGAGAAGAAAGCTGGACAAAGAGGTGCATCGAGAGTTGTAGAAGTGTGAATGGTACCCTTCCTGAAACAGTGGGGGGCCACTTTGATACCTATTAGCTTATGCTGAGTCCAGTGGGGGAGTGACCGATATTCTCTGACCCTTAACCTCTCCTCTCACAAGGTGGCCTCCAAGCCCGGACACTTCTGGCTCAGCACAGACATTTGTGCAAAGTTCAAGAAGGAAAACTACACCAGCCGCTGGGGCCCAGGTACAAGCTCACCTGGCAGAGCCTCCATAATGCTGGAGTGGAGGAAGGCTGCCGCCCTTCTCTGGGAGCCTCAGAGCTCCTTCCACGCTCCTACCCAGAGTCCTATTGCATGACAGACTGAGCTGGGAGGTGGATCCATATCAGACGTCACACAGCCTGGGTCTGATGTGTAGCCCAAAGCTCCTTGTGCTTCTTTAGAACGTGTTCCACGGGGCAGCCTGTGCGAGCCTGGGACGTTCATTCTCATCTTGTTGTCCTTGGTCTAGGTTCCGTTCCCCTGCTGAGGAACATTGACCACATCTCATCAGGGCCAGGTTTCCTTGCCATTTCCCCTTCTTCCCCTGGGCCTTGGTGGCCAGCAGGCACTTAAATGATGGTTGATCCCTGACTTTAGGACTGGCAGGGGTTTTAGAGGCCTGTGATCTAACTCTGGATGTTAGCCACACAAGTCCAAGCCCCAGCTGGGCAGCTCGCAGTGTTTATAACCTTGCATATGACAGTTTCTGGGCCAGAAGTTCCTCATCTTTAACATGAGTGCCTGATGGTCCATCAGCCACTGTCTAGTTCAAAATTCTAGTTCAAATGTCCACTTAGTAACCATCATTTACCCTCATGGAAAAGTATTATGGGAGAATGCAGGACAGAGGGTGAACTCACTTAATCAGTCATTCACCGGGTATTTATGTAGCCTATTATTGTCAGATTGGAACTTAATGATTATTGAATTGAATTGAAAAGATGAAGCAGAGAACTCTGAGGGTCACTTTCTCCATTTTCTTTGTCCACCATGCCTTCCTAAAAGATAAATGAGCTGAAAATGAAAACAAGGGAAATGGCAGTCACAGTCTCGTACAGTTCATTCAGAGATGGTCAAATTTGGGAATTGGCTGGGAGGGGCAACAGCAGAGAGCAGAGCAGAGAGTGGTAGAGTTTAGCCCCTGTCCTGCTCCACGGTGAAAATTCTTTGGCCTTTGACCTGAAGTCATAGCAGACTCCCTGGTTGCATCATCCTGCAGTTGCTGGGGCTGCTGGGTCTGGGTGGAAGTAAACACCCCACCAGCCCAGACAGTGTAAAGTGGGTCCTTTCTTGTGGACTGGAGGGCCAGAATTGCTCCAGGAGAAATTCCTATCAGGGAAACTCTGGTCTCCAGGGAGGAATGTGCAGGGCTATGAGAGACACTAGAGCCAAGAGCTAGGGATGGTCTATGGAACAGAGCAAGGGTTGGCTCCTTCTATGCTGGGTTCATGGTGCTCCCATTGCCCCCCTTCCCTAAAGCCCTCCTACAGCTTCCTTGAGTCTACCAACATGCATGTCTCATGCTTCAGTTCTGGTGGAAAGGAATGAGCAGCAGAGAGTGCTGGGTACAGGAAGGGTCCAAACAATGGATTCTGGGATCTTTTTAAGAAGAAGGAGGAGGAAAAGTTGTATCAGACAACATGAGAGGAAGAAGAAAAGCCTGTGGTGCTTGCTGTGTGCTGGGCACTTTACAATGATCACCTTCTTAGATGTGGCAGAAGGGGCACTGGCCTCGGAGCCGAGTCCCGGGGTTCTAACACAAGCACTGCTACTTCTTAGTTGGGTGACCCGAAGCAAGGTACTTGATCTTTCTCTACCGGAGTTCCCTGATCCATGGAACAGAAATAATGACGCTTGCATTATCTGTTTCCCAGGGTTATGGGGGAGCGGGAAGGGATCAGATCTGTCATTTCTTTGAGACAGAGAATTCCCAAATGAGGAACCTCCCTGGTCTGGTGCAAGCCGGCACATCCTCTCAAGCGAAAGGCTAGTCTAGAACATTTAGGGCCACTCAGTTACCTGTTAGACATGGCTGAACCCAAGTACTTCTGGGTCCAAGGTCTATTCTCTGAACAACAACCCCGTTCTGAGACCTTACCAGGGCAGGAAGTCACCAAAGAACTATGGAAATAGTCAGGCTTGGACTCATTGCATGAGTTCATCCTGGCTGATTGTGCCAGAAATCCCAACTAGCCCTCAGGTCACCTATGGAGCCCAAAGGCTTAAAGCTCCAGGGAAGGGAGGGAGGGAGGGTGGCCCCAAAGGAGGAGCTTCCAATGAAAGGGAAAACATTGATTATTCATTTACTGTGCTCTAAGCCCCAGAGAGGCAAATGCAAATGGAAAAGCAAAGATCTTTCCTATTTGGTCTTAGTTCTGGGGGACAGGGGCAGCTAGGTGGCACAGTAGATAGTGCACCAGCCTTGAATTCAGGAGGACCCGAGTTCAAATCTGGTCTCTAACACTTCCTAGCTGTGTGACCCTGGGCAAGTCATTTAACCCCAGCCTCAGAAAAAAAAAAGAAAGAAAAAAAAGATTTGGGGGGCACAGGGAAATCTTTGAGCCATTTTGACCAATATCATTTCTGTCTTGCTTTGGAAAGTTGCAGGATGATGCGCTGGACCAGAGGGGCTTAAGTTCACATGGATTGTTTATGTTCTCCCATGAAGCTTTCATTAAATCATCTATTCTGTGCTCTGGGAGCTTCCCTGCAGCCTCTTCACGTGTCATGGGCAAGCACTTGAGCCAAATGAAATAATGGACATGAAGTGATTTGCCAGCTTTGAAGTACTCCGCAAACACTAGCGATTAGGACTATGCTGGCCCTTCCTTGGTTTCTGCCCTTGAAATGGTACATTACCTGGTGGAAATCCCCTCTTGAACAACTAGGGATAGGAAATACCCTTTGCTTGGTGACGGTGCATTCCCAGAGTAGGATTCACTATCTGGCATACATACACTAGGTTGATGTAGGGAACCCCGATGCTGTCCTGAGTTGGGGGGGGACCATAAGGTAAACATTTGAGAACTCCTAGAAGGGGAAAAACTCCTAGAACTCTCCCCAAAGAAAGACCCACCCCAGAGAATCAGGATAAAGTGGTTTCATTCTGTCCTCCTGGGTGGGACTAGCTGAATCCAGGACCACTCCTCCAAGCTGGAGATGAGATTTCTATTGTCTGGAACACTCATTCAAATGGAAAATTTCTATTCAATTTGCAAAGATTTCCATCAGATTTCAACTCAAACTACCCCCAGCCCCTAGCTAACTTTCAAATTATAAAAAGGGACAGCTTGGGGCTCTTTCCTTGCAGAGGGCCAAAAGCAGGAATCATGCCAAGGAACCTCGCCCTCCTTGGCAGAGCTGCCTTCGAGGCCCCTCTGCCCCCTGAGAGGACATTCTCTTTTCAGCATTACTCTCTCTTTTTCTCTCTCACCTATTTCCCTAACACGACCACAATCCTCTTTACCTCTCTGTCAGGATTTCCCTGCTAGGAACTTTACCTTGCCTCTGAGCAAGTCAGCCTTCCTAGCAAAGGCTGGCTTCTCCTTCCAACAATAAACTTCCTTTGCCAGTCTCACTTTTCCACAAGTTCTTTTATGAAGGACCTACAGGCTGACCCCCAGAGGAGGGTTCCCACAACTCTGCCCTGCCCTAAACCTCCATAATGTGGTTTTCAATTCACCCTACATCATAGAGTCTTTTATCCTCCCATCACATTTAGCCATTCACTGGGGCCATTTACTGTCTGCTGCTCTTGCCCTACTCCTACTTACCGGGACCATCATCCTCCATCTGCACCCTAGGCCTAAGCACTGGACTTCTAGAATCCCTGTCCCAGGCTCTGAGGAAGTTAATCCACTTGTCTTTGGATTCTTCAGACCTCCTTATCCTAGAGCCTCTGCCTTCTGGATTGGTGACTGAGTTACAGCAAACTAGCCTGCTTAACCCATAATAAACAGCCTGTTCCAGATTCCAGGCCATACTTTACATGCCACTGAGTGCAGTGGGCCACCAGAGCCATTGAAGCATCTGCCTGCCATCCCGTATGTACCATTCCCTCTTTCCCTCTACATCTTGCTCTGGACAGCTTAATCAAATCAACTTCACCATTCCTTCTGGAAAGAGTTTGATAGCAATTGCCTTCATTCTCTATCCCTGCGGCTTTCCAGATCATTCTCCCACACAGGTTGTATTTGCCAATTAGGATGGGTGCTCTTTGAAAGTTGACACAATTTCCTTTTTTTTGGGGGGGGGATGAGGCAATTGGGGTTAAATGACTTGCCCAGGGTCACATAGCCACGAAGTGTTCCAGATTTGAACTCAGGTATCTCCTGACTTCAGGGCTGGTGCTCTATTCACTGCACTGTCCCCAGTCTTTTACTTTGTATCTCTGATCCTCAGCCTAGTAGAGGCAAAGAATAGTTGCTTAATAAAAGCTTTTTCATTCATTTGGATCATGGGTAATTGCGCTTCCTTGGGAGTAATTTCAGTGAAAACAATGCTCCTGTTGGGTGAGCCAATGCGGATCCCCTGCTGCTGCTTGCACATTTACCCTTCTGCATCCTGGACTTCAGGACTGGACTTCCATGCCCTAATGTAATACTCTCTCTAAAATGTAATCTTCTCTTGTTGGAGTTTCCTTGGGGTCTATGGAGGCAGCCTTCGTTTCAGTTCAGTAATCACCCCAAATGCAGCCAGGAGTTAAAGTCTAAATCCTTTATTGTCTCTTTCCAAGTCTTGTTTCCTTTCCTGGGGCCCAGTTTTTTCCTTTTTCTTAGAGGCCTGTCTCTCTCCTTGGTTCCGAGAGCTCCCACCTGCCTTCTCTGGCTTCTGAATCTCCCGACTTCCAAGGGTTTGTGCTTCAGCCTCCAGCCATAACAAAGGTTGAAGATGGAATAAATCTATCTCAGCCTCCCAGAGCTTCTAGTGTGCTTGTCTTTCTGGCCCTGAGAGCTCCACACTGAGTACAAACCAATCATTTTATCACTAGGAAACCATTATTTGTTGTAGGATTAAATCAATGCTAAACCAGATTTAACCATTGTCTTCTCAATTCCACTCAGTACCTTGTTTCAAGTTCTGGCCCATAACATCTCCTTGTAGGATCAGATCTATCATAATGAACCATGCTAAATTGGATAACTGTTGTCTCTATCAATTCCACTGACTTAGTATCTTGTAAGAATCTTTGTTTCAGTTGGGAGTTCTGGCCCATAATACCCTGACTTCCTGGGGACGCCAATGGCATCTTCGGCACGGGAAGACAGGGCAGGGGGGAAATGAAAGCTGCATTCAGGCATTTGAAGAAGTCAGGGAGCACACAGAGGGGTCCTCCCTTTGGAACTCTGAAAAGAATGGGAATGAGTCAGTCCTGGGATGGCTGAGGTGGTGGCTGAGCACCCCAGGCTGGGCCAGGAGCCCTGCTGACTCCTCCAGCCCCCCAGAGCTACTGACCCCGTTGGGCTAAAAAACATTAGTTCTTGGCCTGTCTCAGGTGTCACCTTACTGGACAGGAGGTTGTTGAGCTTGGTCTGCTGACCCCAGCTTCTAGGGCACCCATGGAAAATTGTCAGACCCCCTGGGGGATCTCTCTCCAGCCTCGTCAGAGCTCTGGCTCTGTCCACATCCTGGTCTGTGAGCCATCTTTGATAAAGAGGCTCCCCTCTTAGCTTCCATTGTTTGATATTCATAACCTCGAGCCTTGACCCTCCTTGGTTCCAGGGAACTGGAACCTGCAAGGGACAGAGGAGGGCCTACTGGCTTTCTTTGGGGCGCTTCCAAAGGGCTGGAAGTCAGAAAGTCCTAGATTTGAGTACCACTGAATCATTTACTAGAAATTCACATTGATGGGGCTGCTGTAGACACCAGATGATGGACAGCACCAAACAATGGGTCATGGAAGAATTCACAGTGGCCACTTTTTGGCAAAAGGCAGATTTATTTAGGGACAAGGTTACAGACAAATTGATGAGAGACAATAGACACCAGGACTGGTAAATATGAAATAGAATGGAAGTTTCCCAGTGGAACTTGCCATTTACCAGGAGAAAGGAACTCCCCCATGAAGTTGGGGCATGCCCTTAGCTGGCAGGCTAAATCTTGAAAGTCTCAGTACCCCCAAAGAGTTAGCTAGCTATAAAGAAGAGAAGTGGGGTCAGGAGAGACACCAAAAGGCATGATGGGATTAGGAGAGACAATATGGTGTGGGGGAGAGTTAAGGAGAAAGATATCCCACGGTCATCCCTAATGGACTGACCCAAAGGAGGGCAGCAGCCATGGGATGGGCCATAAGTAAATTCATAGGGAGAGTTTAACCTGAGAGACATGACTGGAATTTCTGACAGGACATTGCAATGTGGGGCTGTCCAAGACCCCTACAGAGGTGGGTTTCAGGAGTTTGACATAACTTGGATTTTTGATTGGATGAACTCCCCACAGGGTGGGACCATATAGAGTTAAATGGATCTCTTTTCAGTGCCTTCTCCCCTGCCTACCTTAGGAATTAATTTTTATCAGTTCTTCAGTTTCTCTCTGCTAATCACACCCAACTGTGAAGACCTCATCAATTTCCACATTTATCATGTTGCACAAAAGAAAAAAAAGATCGGATCAAAAAGGGAAAAAAATGAGAAGTGAGAAGCAAAAAGGGGCAAGTAAACACAAAAAAGGTGAACATGCTATGTTGTGATCCACATTCAGTCCCCACAGGCCTCTCTCTGGGTGCAGACAGCTCTCTTCATAACAAGAGCATTGAATTACCCTGAATCACCTCATTGTTAAACAGAGCCATCAGAGTGGAGCAACACAATCTTGTTACTGTATACAATGTTCTCTTGGTTCTGCTCACTTCACTCAGCATCAGTTCATATAAGTCTTTTCAGGCCTTTCTGAAATCATCTTGCAGATTTCATATAGAACAAGAATATTCCATAATATTCATACACCATAAATTATTCATCCATTCCCCAACTGATGGGCAACCACCCAGTTTCTAAGTCCTTGTTACTATATAAAGGGCTGCTACAAACATTTTTACACACGTGGGTCCTTTTTCCTTTCTTATGATCTCTTTGGGATATAGTAGAGACACTGCTGGGTCAAAGGGTGCACACAGTTTGATAGTCCTTTGAGCAGAGTTCCAAACTGTTCTCTGAAATGATTGGATCAGTTCACAACTTCACTAACAATGTATCAGTGTCCCAGTTTTCCCACATCCCCTCCAACATTTGTCCTTATCTTTTCCTGTCATCTTAGCCAATCTGAGAGGTGTGTAATAGGTATCTCAATTTTCTTAATTTACATTTCTCTGATCAATAGTGATTTAGAGCATTTTTATATGACTAGAAATAGTTTTAATTTATTCATATGAATATTTTCTGCTCATATCCTTTGACCATTTATCAACTGGAGAATGGCTTATATTGAATTACTCCGAACCTCAAGTTTCTTTCATTCTTTTGGCTCGCATATGTTCTCTTATCTGAGCCTGCCAAACAACTTTGAGATGCTATTCTTTATCCCCTTTTTACAGATGGGAACACTGAGGCACAGAGGAGTTAAATCACTTGCCCAGAGTCACACAAACAAAATTTGTGCCCAGTTTTCTGATGCCTGAGTCTAGCTACTCCAGCCAGTTGCCCCACAGAGTAGTTGTGTGTCAGCCACCTGGCAAGTTGAAAGGCCTAAAAATGTCAGGAGATCTACTTCTCTTTTTCCTCCTCCTCCTTTCCTATTCTCTCTCCTTATAGAGGCAGTTGTCGGCACAGGACACAGAGCACTGAGTCAGCAGACCTGAGTTCAAATCCTGTCCAAGACACTTATTGTCTGTGTGACACTGGGCAAGTCCATCAATCTTGATCTGACTCAGTTTTTTCAAATGTAAAATGAGAACAATAAATAATAGCAGGGTTGTTGTGAAGATCAAATGAAATATTATAGTGCCTGGCATAATAAGTGCTATATAATGCTTATTGCTTCCCCTTTTTTTATTATATCTCCTCCTTCCAATTAGTAGTTCATTCTTTTCATCTTGTTTGATGGAATTCAAATAATTATCCCATGCCGCCATTTGCTAGCTTGGAATAATTTCAAAGCCACAAGGATACAATGAAGATCAAAGGGTTAAGTTTTTAAGAAGCACAGATATCTGCTGCCTGCTTTCCAGGCTCCAGTGGGCAGTGGCGAAAGGAGAGGAAGGGAAAGGCCACCGTCTGCTGGTTCTGCGGCCTCCCTTGGGAAGAGTATTCTATCATGGCAGCCTCTCACCACTGAGTTGAAGGGAAACACCATTCCATCAAGTTTCTAGCCTGATCTGTCTTGGTGTGTGGGATGGGTGCTAGACCACCTTTCCCAAATTAACTAATCAGAGATATCTTCAGGTACAAAGAGAAAGCATTTATTTAGTCCTTGCAGGGAAGAGGCCCAGATACACACCTGGGAGCCATCCAGCTCCCCGGTGCTTATGAACTTGGCCAGCTCCCACCTTGTCCAGGATTTAAAAGGCAAAAGACCTGTTTTTGTCTCTTCTCTTATGTCTCCATCTCTTCATTCCCCTATATCCAATAATCCAAAATATTGCCAAGACTTGTAGATTTTACCTTTGTAATACCTCCTGAATATGCTTCCTCACTGTCTCTTGTGTCTCTATCTCTCTCTCTCCCCATTCCCCTATATCCAATAATCCACTATATTACCAAGACCTATAGATTTTTACCTTTATGTTACTAATTGACAACTGGACCCTTGATATAACACCTCTTAAATACGCTTCCTTGCTGTCTTTTTGTATTTCTCTCTCTCAATTCTCATATATCCAACAATCCACTATATTACCAAGACCTGTGGGTTTTTACCTTAATAACACCTCTTGAAAATGCTTCTGTGTTGTCTCTCTTGTGTCTCTGTCTCTCTCTCTCCATTCCCCTATATTCAATAATCCAATATATTACAAAGACTTGTGAGTTTTTACCTTACCTTGATAACACCTCTTGAATTTGCTTCCTTGCTGTCTACCTGTTACAAGTCTCCCCACTCCAGTCTACCCCTACTCAGACCCCAAAATTAATTTCCCAAATGTGACTTCAATTACATCATCCTCTACTCAATAAACTCCAGGAAGAAATAGACACTCTTCAATTTCCCGATAAAGGTCTCACCCTCCTAGCCTTCACCTTACCGCTTCCATCTCTTCTGATCAATTGGTACGGATCTGCTGGTAATTCCCCAAATAAGACACTCTCTCCTAACTCTGGGCATTTTTTCTGGCTACCACCCCGTGCCTGGAACACTCTCTCCTGGCTTCCCCCAAGTCCCAGCTCACACCCCACACCTACAAAAAGCCTTTTGGACCCCTCGTCCTTCTAGCGCCTTCCTTCTGTTGACATTGTCACATCCCGTTTCTTCTTTCTTTAGGTTGTTGTATGTATAGTTGCTTGCATTCTGTCTTCCCATTAGATAGAGAGTTTCCTGAAACAGGGACTATCTTTGGCTTCTCTTTGTATCCCACTGTTTCCCTTATCTCCAACCTCCCCATTTCTTGCTGTCTGCTTTCCTACTCAGGGCTAGGGGCAGTGTGCCCCTTCCGTTAATTACTAATTAATTACTAGTCCGCAGCTGCGCCTTTTTCCTTTTCTGGAACAGAGGAGGGGACCTGTGAGGAGGAGGCCTACAATGCACCTCAGAAAGGAAGGGCATCATTAGCTTTGGCGTCCTGACAACTATGTGGCTAAACCGGTGCACGCCATTGTCTGAGCTGTGTGGTCAAGCCTCGGTCAGCGTTGTTCCGGAGCCTCCTTCCAAGGATAACGAGCTCTCCTTCTCTCCCTGGCAGTTCCGCTCTTAGCAGCCTTCTTTCCTCCCAAAGTCTCAGGCCCGACAGCTCGCCTCCGGGGGGCGCCGCAGAGTCTTAGACTTTCAGAACTGGGAAAGGACTTCTATCCCCCTTGTTACAGAAACGGAACCTGAAGTGCAGGGAAGTGAAATGACTTGCCCATGGTCACACATGAGTGGCCGTGGTAAGACTGAAATCCCAGCACCCTTCCTGGCTGTGGGACCCTGGCAAGTCGCTTAACCCCAGGTCAGAAAAAAAAAAAAAAATCCCATCCCATTGTGTCTGGTGCCCAACACCCAGGGTGGGGAGGATTTCATCTGGAAGAAGACTTGGAGAACATTTCCTCACCGCTCCTGATCCTGTATATTGGGAATCTGAGACCCGAGGAAGGAGGGACTGGCAGAGCTGGGGATTGGAACAGATATTATAATCCCTAATTTAGCCGTTTCGGGTTCATAGATGAACACTGGAATTGAATGAATCTAAGAAAAGGGTTTAAATGATGCAGGAAGCAAAAAATAAGGAGGAATTGGAGGTAATCCTCCATTAGAATGTTCACTCCTCGTGGCAGGCAATGTTTTTGCCTTTCTTTACACCTTCAGCGGTGCCGGCTCATATAAGTGATTATAAAGGCTGGTCAGTTATCCAGGTGATCCGTGAGAGAGGAAGGGAGTGATGGGATGATGAGATGCTAGGCTGACCCGGATGTGATTTCTGGGGTGTGAGCCGGCCAGTGAGATGGAGATGGGGTTAAAGGTCACGGTGTAAGGTAGAGGCTAACGTCACGTGCTCCTTTGGATGGGGAGATATCCCACGAGGATGGGAGAACCGGCTGGGCAGTGGATTGGAGCGGGGTGGGTGATCAGCGGAACAAGCAGGCGGTCAGAAGCATGTAGACAATGGAACTGAAAACTGGCCAATGGGGTAGGAGGTGGCTGTGAAATGGGAATGAAGTCGGTAGGGCTTAGTAGTAGGAGGAAGGGGGTTTAAAGTGGCTGGGAGCGCTCAATGGGGATGGGAGGCAATGGAGTCAAGAGGGGCCCCGTGGGAGGTCAGCGGGGTCAATGAGGTGGGGAAGGTGAGGCACGAGGTCGATGGGGGTCAACTGCGGGTGAGGCATCCAAGGTCAGCGGGGTCAACGAGGTGATAGCGAGGGTCAAGCATGGGGAGAGTCAGTGAGGTGGGGGAGGCTCAATGGGAAGGGGGATCAAGGGGGGGAGGGTATAAGGAGAGAGCGGGGTTAGGGGGACAGTGCGCAGGACCACGTGCTCTGAAGCCGGCCTCCTCTGACTCCGCCCCTCTCTAATCTCCCAGCCTGGACTCCAAGAAGATCTCGAGAGATCTCAAACATGGAACGCGGCAGAACGAGAATCACGCTCGGGATGGGGGGAGTTTCCTCGCCCGTCCACTCTCGCGGCGCCAGGAGGCGGCGGCGTCTCCGGCGCGTGACGTCACCGCGGCGTGCGTGCGCGGGGGGCGGGCTCCGGCGGCGTCTGACTAAGGGGAGGAGGAAGCGGCGGCGGCGGCTGTGTTGATCCGGCAGTGGCGCCGACCCGGCTCCCGGGCCCGTCCGAGCGCTGCCCTCCTCCGGCCCTCCATGAGCCGGAGTGCCGCCGCCGCCGCGCCCTGCCCCGCCGTTTATGGAAGTGATGGACGGGCCTCTCAATCTGGTGAGTGCGGCCCCCGGGAGGGGGAGGGGAGGCCGGGACTGGGTCGGGGGTTGTGAGCCCTCCCTTCCCAGCCCTGTGTCCCCGTGAGAGCGGGGCGTCGGTCCTTTCCTGACTCAGTTTCCCCCGCTGTGAAGCGAGGAGGCACGCAGACTGCCGCCCGGGGCTGCGCTGCCCTGAACCCTCTCCCCTCCTCGGTCCTCGGTCTGCCCCGTAAAACGAGGGGCGGGCTGGCACTGCGGCCCCCTGAGGTCTCCAGTTCCGGGGTCTCGCCCGAGGGGCCCCCTCGCGCCCGCCCCCACGGACAGGAGCCCTCCCGGGCCGGGTGGACGCGCGTGAGGGCCACGTCGCTGCCGTGACGGGGAGCTCGGGCTCACGGACACTCGGCCCCCAGCTGGGCGAGGGCCGGAGGGCCCGGCTCCGGGGTCGCAGGGGATGACCCCCCTCGCTCCCGCGGAGGTCCGAGGCCGGGGCTTTCGGCCCCACCCCCACCCCTGATTCCCTGCGGACAGACCCTGCTTGGGACGGGACGTGGAAAAAGGCTCCGAGTGTCCGGGCCCGGGCAGGACCGCGGGTTCGAGGGCCGGCCACCAGGGACCTCGGCGTCCTCTTCTGTAAGCCGGGGTGGTTTGGATTTCCCAGGACGGCCGCCCAAGAATCTCCCTTTTCCCTCTGTCCACTCTCCCCCTACAGCATAAGCTGCGGGTCAGTTTCCTGCCTCTTGGGCAGAGGTGGAGGATGGTGGCACGAGTGGAACTGTCCTCTGAAGTCTCCTTAAGGGAGCGTCGTCCGGGGGGAGATTGACAGAGAACCCCCGGCGGTGCTGCCCTCAGTGGGGGGGGGTCACCCTTTAAGAAGGTGGGATTAGCCAGAGCGCCCCTCCCCCAGGGGTCTGAAGGGCCACCAGGGAGTGATAGTTATAGAGGGTGCTTTAAAGTTTGAAAGGGGCGCAGTTACTCCCGACTCAACCAGATCGAGGGGAAACGGGTTACCATCGAAGCTGCTTGGCCTGGCCCAGAGTCGCTCCCCTCTTGGGGTTCCTGGCCTTGTGTTACCTTAGGTTGGTGTTGCCTTCCAGAGGTGGACCTGTAGGAGCGAGCTCTCCCAGGAAATCAGGCCGAAGGACGGCGCTGAGGGAAGGAAGCAAGCAGCTCTCTTCGGAGGAGGGGAAAAGGAAGGGAAGACTAATGTTCATAGAAGAATTCCGATTTCCTAGTTAGAACGCAAGAGCACTGGCCAGGGAACCAAGAAACCCAGCGTCTCCATCCAGTTTCCTCAACTGAGAGGTCAAGCAAGCCCCTTAGCTCTGGGGTCTCTTCCTTATTCATGATCAAGAACTGACAGCATCTGAGCATCAGGCTGGACTGGAAACAAAGATCCGCCGGCCGGCCTTCAGAGGGATTCTCTCCAGATCAGAGGCAAAGTGAACTAGCAGCCCCAGATTTACGGAGCATACATAAGTGACTGGTGGAAGTCACAGCTCTATCAAAAGAAGGCAGGTCAAAGGTAGCCCTTCAATACCTCTTTGACTTATCGGTGCTAAAACTTCATGGGGATACCCTCAGAAACCCACTAGTTTCTTCTTTGCTCTTTA
The DNA here is from genome assembly GCF_048593235.1 of Sminthopsis crassicaudata. Classification (NCBI taxonomy): domain Eukaryota; kingdom Metazoa; phylum Chordata; class Mammalia; order Dasyuromorphia; family Dasyuridae; genus Sminthopsis; species Sminthopsis crassicaudata. The sequence goes on along the minus strand of NC_133618.1, from coordinate 640,963,947 downwards.
CCTACAACCTGCCCCATTTCCTCAGTCTACCTGCCAGGTGACTAGCTGATGGGTGAGAAATGCCAGTTAAGTGGCACAAACGGATCTTTTTATATTTTAGGAAAGTCATTCAGCTTTTGGATCAGTGCTCGTGGTTTTTTGTATGAAATAAGGTTTGGAGCTAGGAGAGTTTTTACCATTTTTCGAGAGATATGAAATCATGGACCTAGGATCAGGTGGCTGAGGTATCGAGGAGTAAAAGGAATGTTCATATTCAGGATTCTGGATTATGATATTCGATACGAAGTATTCTGCTAGTTGGTAATTGGAAATTTTGGTTTCTAACGTAGTTGATGATTGTAAATTGACCTGGCTAACAAAAATATGGGGTTTAGGGTGGACAGAATAGGCCACTTGGGAGGGAGTAGCTTTGATATTTTTGATTTCATAATAAAATAAGTCACCAGCCCAGAAATGCTACTCAGTCTTAGAAAACTGGAGCCAGTCTGTGCTATGTTGTAATGTAGCTTGAGGGAAAAGTGCTCAAAACCTACCACAACATAAAATGATTCTGTAAAGTGTACTGATTGATGAGAACTTATAAGTGTCTACATTAATAATTATTCATGTTTGTTAAATTGAGAATGTGAGCTTATGAGAATAGAAATTACTTCTTTTTTGGTCTTTGTCTCACTGGCCCCAAGCTAGCACAGTGCCCACAACTCAGTGGTGGCATATGAATCCTAATTGATAAAGCTTTTTTTCTTCCTCCCCACACCCCAAGACTTCCCCAAGACTTTAGAAGGGAATACTTGATTGAGGAAGCTCCTCATAGTAACTAATAAGGAATAGGTGGCTTTAGAGCTGACCGGCCCATTTCAGTGATCTCCAGTGCCATTCCATTTGTGTCCTTCCCCTGGAGGAAACTACCTAAAGGTAGGGGAAATAATGGCTTAAATGCCAAGTTGATTTTAAGATTGGGATAATAGGGGGGGGAAGATGGGAAATGGCAGTGTAGGTTAAGTTGTTTTTGTTTTTACTACTGAAACACTAACTTTGCCCAAAGATATTCTATAAGAAACTTTGTAATGATGAATCTATAAACCATAAGAAACTTTGTAACGATCAATCTATAAAGCATTCCTCCTGTAAATTTGCTAAGAATTAGTTCCAGGTTTTGTAGATGACAAAATATAAACATGGAGAAGGGAAATGATTGGTCAGGTTAATGACTCATCAACACATTATGGATCACAGGCTTATTTTGACTCCCTGACCTTTCCTTCTTCATTTTTTTCAAGCTGAGGACCCTGATCACAGGCTAATTTTAATGTCACATTCCTATAGTGCCAAGGACTCCCAGATGTATATAGGATCAGTATTTACTATTTAGACCAGAATTTAGTGTCATAGAATTAATTTGGCATCTTCAAATTTGCCATGGGATCACGTATTGGTTTGAACAGATAGGTAGAAATATTGGCACACAAGATTGTGACCTTAAGTCAACTGAAAAATAAATGTACTGTGGATCATCACATAGAACTTGCATATTTGAACACTATTATCCACCTTTTTCCTCTGTAAAAGATAAGTGAATAGTGATACTAATTCCAACTAATTCATGCTATGATGAATGTGTTACTTAGGATAAAAGATTGGAGTCTTTGGCCATCAGTTTTGTGTGACTGTGTGTGTGTGTGTGTTGTGTGTGTTGTTGTGATGTGTCCGTGTGTTGTGTGTGTATAAGATAAATTAAAATGTCTTAGGTTTTTAATCACAAGAGTGTGACATCATGGCAGATCTGGAAGAGTTTGTCTCTTCCCCCATCAGATAATTGCCTGACAGCTTAGAAATACATGGGGGCAACAGGGCATCAGGTAGTTTGTACACCTCCATTGAGTCAGCTGAGACCTGGGGTCAAATTCTGCCTCTGGTACTTAGTGATTGGACAACCATGGCTAACTTCACAGGATCTCCAAATTTAAAGGGCCTCCTTGTCCAACCCCCTCATTTTACGGGTTAAAATTTAAAAATTAGGGTTCAACAAAAATAAATTATTTGTCCAAAGTTACAAGAGTATTGTGATAAAAGCCAGTGTGTGGCAAGGATTCTGGCTCCAAATCCAGTGCTCTTTGAACTTTCTAAAATCCTATGTTCGATACTTTTGTTTCAAATTTTTTTTTTAAAGCCAGAGATCAAAAGGTAAAATAACCTTTAAATCCTTTAATTAGTTCAGAAATGGGAAATATTAGCCACAGGACTGATTATAGGAGGAAAAATTTAAAAACAGTTACCCAAACCAACTTCTGTAAAATAGATAATGACCTGTGTTATTAACTTCACTGACTTGTTAGAATAAAATGTCTGTAAAGCAATTTGTAAACATGACCAAGCTGCCTAAATCGTCATCTGGTAACCTACTACTGGTATTACTCATGGTCTGGCACTTATTTATTTCCCACTTCACCTGAGGAGAGAGCAGAGCCTATTTCTGCACAGGCCTGGAAAGCAGGATGGACCAGCCTGTTCTTTCCACTACTCAGTTTCGAGTTGCCCTTTGGCAGCAAAGTGGCAACAAGAAATTTCAGTTTTGTTACACCAGTGGACAGAGAGCTGTCCTGGGAGTTGAGGGACTTGGATGCAAGTTTTGCCACTCCTGGTGACCTGAGGCATGTTACTTAACCTCTCAGTGTTCCAGTTGATCATCTGAGACTTAAGGAGCAGATGTGTGCCAACGTCATCTTTCCCAGGCCTCTTCCCTGTTGAGCAAAGCAAAACAACTCTTATGTTGCACTTAATGATGACTTACTTTTCACCTTATTTCAGTTTCAGTCAGTTTAAATGTCTTTTAGTTCCAGGACACACTGTATTGAATATAAGCAGAAATTTTTCTTGTCTCTTGGCTTGAGGAGCCATGGGTCAGATAAAGATAAGCTCATAATGATCACTGGGCTCCATTTCTACACCAAAGCCATACTCACCTCTTCAGGTGTTGGAGTGATACGGGGTGGACTGAGCTCTAGGCCTGGAGTCAGGAAGACCTGAGTTAAATATGGTCTAGACACTTGGTAACTGTGTAACTCTTGGACAAATCATGTGTCCTCTTTCTGTCTTAGTTTCCTCGTCTGAAAAATGGAAATAATAATAACACCTCCCTCGAGGATTGTTGTGAGGATCAAATGAGATATGATTTGAAAAGTTCATTGCAAACCTTAAAGTGCTGTATAATAGCTGGCTATTATTAAATATCAATAAAGTGACTTCGACTTGTTTCCCTTGGTCACTGCACTTTCTGAAATTATTTTTATCACTATTATCATGAGAACGATCCGCTTCTGAGCCACTGTTATTGAGTAAAACCCAAGTGCTTTATATCTTGATAAATTGTTTGACCTATACGAACAATTTCTCTTTTCTTTAGTTAGGTCTTGACCCCAGAAAAAGTCATGTAATCTCTCTGATTCTTGGTTTTCTTATCTGTAAAATAGAGATTAGACTAAATGATCTAAAATTCCTCTGAACTCTCAAAAATCCCAAGATTCCTGTAAAAGAAGTCTCTGGTTGTGTCTCCAGTCACATGAAATTCTGTCCTTCAACACTTCCTCATCTACATCAAAATTTGTTTGAAATTTGTTTGAAATAGTGACCATCTCAAAATCTGATTGTCATCATCATCTGCTTTATGATTTTTCTGTGCCCAGCCCACTAGATCAGTTATCTGTGAACTTTTAGGTTGTAGAGCCCAGCTCCTGCAGATGAGGAAACTGAGATTCAGAGAAGTGAAAAAATCAGAGCTGGGAGAAAAGGGAGTCTTTGGACTCAATCCGTTACTTTCAAAGCCCCAACAAGAATTGGGCCAGATGAAATACCAAGACACAGGAAGGAACTAATACAACAATCACTACAAAATTGAAGTCTGAATCTAATGGTTTTTACTGCTTTGGTTTTTTAGAGCTAAATTTGTCATCTCTATCCTTCAACCTGTTCTGAGATTATCTGTAGACGTCCTTCAATAGCTTTGTCGTTTTCCCAGCTTGGCCATGTTGTTTGGTTTTTTTTCTTTTTCCTCCCATCTCTAGTCCCACATGTAATTGGCACACTTTGGCATCCAGAGGCATATAGTTTTCTTACCTCCATTTGCTAGTTATGTGATGATGGGCAGGTCACAACTATGTTAAGCCTCAATTTTCTAATCTTTAAGAAAACATCTCAATATTACTGCTCCTGTTTCTTTCAGTATTTATTCTCCTTCCCTACCCTCTAGTATCTTGGCTCCCACCCTTATTAGAAGGTCCATTTCATATTGCTTGAACTGTTACAAGAGGCTTCTTTATGAATCTCTCCTCCATTCTTTACATCCTACCTAACACTGCTAGCACTGGTTCTGCATAAAAGTAACTTGTAATAAATCTGGAACCAGGTTTTGAGGAACTTGAAATGCAACAAGAGGAGGTTGCATTTGTTCTTTGAGGCCAGCTGCTGTTGCTGCTTGAGTAAGTTAGTTAGCAAGATGGTCAGACCAGTGCTTTTAGAATATCCCATTGTGAAGAATAGCTTCCACACAAGTTTGAAGGCTCTGCAATAATACAGACAGGATGTGATCAGGGTCTTTATGAGGCTGGAGGCAGTGTGAATAAAGGGAATAGAGTGGATGTGAGAGAGCTTGTGAAGTTCATAAGATTTAGCAACTTACTGAATATGAGAAGTGAGGAAGTGCAAAATTTCCTAGGTTCTGCCTTGGGTAACCAGAAGAACTATTCAACACCTCATAAAGTTGTTGAAAAACAATTCATGACTAGTAGAAACAATTTCTATTAACAACTCTTAACATAGTTACTTATCTGATCCCCCCATCTTATACCTTCTGATATTCTTCTGCCACAACAAAATTTGATATAATGTAGTCTTGTTTGAGGAAAAGAGCATAGTATGTTAAAATACAGTTTGGAGTTAAAAGCTTACTCTGGCTAGTAGTCACTTAATCTCTTTTCACTACTCAATGCATTCATTCTTTGAACTTTCCTCAAGGAGTTTTTCCCTGTGATCTATAGCCTAATTCTTTCTAAATGGAGCATGTGCTGTATGTGCCTGGTACTATATAGAAAGGCAAATGATAGTCCCTTCTCATAAAGAACCCACAAACTAACATATATATACAACATGCAAACAATGGGACAGACAAGTTGTGTGCACAGAAAGTTGGAAATGATCAACAAAATATACTTAGATGCTAGAATTAAGGAAGATTGACCAGGCTTCTTGTAGAAGTTAATTTTAGCTGGGATTAGGAGGCAGACAGAAAGAGGAGAATTGCAGGCATGAGGAACAGTGAGGGAAAATGCATGGATTTGGGAAATAGAGAATCTAATGTCACATGGGGAGCGGGGTGTGAGGTATAACAAATTGGGTTGAGGGGCAGATGCTGAAGGGCTTTTGGACTCTGGCAGGATTTTATATTTGACTCTAGAGGTAAGCCCCTGGGGTTGGGGATGACATGGTCAGATTTGGGCTTTAGGAATTCACTGAGGCTGTAGTGGGGAATCACTGGGGAGATGATCTCTTCCTGGCCAAATCCATTGCCCCTCTCTTCCAAAGTCTTCATGGTACCACGTAGCCAATCAGTTTCCCTGAAATTGCAGATCTGGATCAGCTTTGGTCTATTGGAGGTTTCAAACAGGATGTTCCAGAAACATCTTTAATTTAACATATCTAAAATGAAATTTTTTATTTCCCCTCTCAAAATCCTCGTCCCCTATTCCAGACTTCCTTATTCTTGCTGGAAGCACTACCATCCTTCCTGTTATCTCAAGTTCATATGTCTGAATTATCCTGAAATCCTCCAACATGGTTACCTTTACATTTCCTGTATCCTATCCCTTCTCTCCATGCACAGAGCTACCACTTTAGTTCAGGCTTTCCTCGTGTCTCAGATCATTATAACAGCCCCAAAGTCCCTCTTGACTCTCAGCCACTCTACAGACTGCTGCTAAAATAATTTTTCTAAAGTGTCGATCTGATTGTGGGACTTCGTTTTGTTCCTAAGATAAACCATAAACTCTTGTTTAACTTTAAAGCCTTTATAACCTCCTTTCTGAGCCTCATTGGTTTCTCTATTGCCTCCTGAACCTTATACACCCTGCTTTATTTTTTTGTCTTGGTACCTGTGCAGTGGCCATCTCTATGCTCAAGATGTGTCTACCTCTGTCTCAGATGGTCCGTCTTCCTTTAAGGTTCATTGTAGGCGTCTCCTATATGAAACCTTTCTTGATTCTCCCCAACTATTACTGCCCTCCTTCCCAATCCCCATATATTTTTGTGTATATCATTAAAATAGTGATTTTACTATTAAACTTTGTTTATAGTACATTGCTATATGGCCTTGTTATCTACCCCAGTGGAGTGTAACATCCTATGAGTGAGGGTAGTTTCCTTCTCTATATTTGTATCTATAGCACATAGCATTGTGCCTTGGTGGGTGCTTACTTAGTAAAATACTTATTGGTTGAGTTTGGTGAGGAGCCAGACTTGGAGGAAAGAGGATTTTTTTTTTTCTTGTTCCACCAGCCAAGGAGACTCAACTTCACTATAGGAAAATGAAGATGCCTTTTTAGGCTAAGAAGGTACCTGTTCTTTCCACTTTGAGTTCCAATGGCCCTGAGGCAACATTATTCCCTATCTCTTTTGACTTCTCCTGTTTCCCCTTTTCTGCATAGTTTTATGCTATATTGACTTGGGCAGAATCGGTGGATGGCTAGAGATTTTTTTGTGTATGTGTGATCCTCCAGATGGTCTAATGGGTGTTAAATTCTCAGTAGAATTTGTTATAATTAGTTTTAAATTAAATAGTAAGTGCTAAATAAGATAATTCAATCTCCTTGAGCAGGGACTGTTCAGGTTGCCTTTATATACCCAGGCTAGTATATTGACTTGCTAAAATAAACTTAATACTTAATTGAACAAAAAGAGCACTTTTAATAGGGTAGGTGGTAACCTTAAATGAAAGGATGTATTGTCTGAACTCCAAAAAGAATGTTACTGCTCTCCATACTAACAGTATTTTGATAAATCAGTCCAGTTGGGGGGGGGGAACAACATGTGATTCCAGCCAGTAGAAAACTGGGAGCAGGGAGGTAGAGCAGAGTAAGGAATGGTTATGTTTGTGTCCCAGCTAAGTCAGAATGTCATTGAGACAAACGCAATGTTTACAGTCTGGTATTTGAGGAGGAACTTTATCCCTCAGTATCTAGTTTTTCTCAATGTTGCTTTGACTTTAGTTATAAGGAGTAAAGTAAATCTGATTATTCCTCCTTTTTTAAAAATATAACATTGTTGACATCACATCTTTTCACTAGTTATCTGAAATATTTTCAGCCCTGAGAGTGAAATTAAATATTACCTGACTTGTTTGTAAGGAAACTGAATACTTAATCAAAACTAATTCCTAAAGATTCTTGGTCAATATTCTGTCAATTCACATAATTGTTTGCAGTTCTAAGAAGAATTTAAGCCCTATGAGAATAACAACTTATTTTTTAAAAATCCCATCAGATATCTTAAACCGTAGATAAAAAGGGTCTCCACCCCCAAGATGTTTGTCTTTATAGAAACTGTTTTGCTTTTAGCACTTTTGGAGTTCTGACTTCTGGTTTTCACTTATTGTGTACTTTATTCAAATTTCAGGATCATTATTTGAAAATGACTTGTTTCTGACCATAAGTAAAGTGTTTTTACCTAGAAAACTGAAAGTCATGTCCTTCATTTATATGTACTTTATTATTATTATTATTATTATTATTATTATTATTATTATTATTATTATTATTACAGCTTTTTATTTACAATATATATTCCTGGTAATTTTTCAGCATTGATGATTGGGTGATGTCTTGACTTAAAACCTGTGAATTGAAGTAAGACAGACTTGCACCAATGGGCATCTCACTCCCTTTCTGAGTCCCTGAAGTCCATCATCAGCAGGACAAAGGCAGGACGACTTGCAGCAGCTCTGATAGCAGCAAAGGAGCTCGTTGCCTCTTCTGTGTGATAGCCACCAGGCTGCCTCAGTCATCTTCCCGGCATTTGGAGTAGATCCACCCTTTCTGCCATGTTCTGCCAGTGCTCATGTGCTTGGGACAAACATCCCCTTAACTTACTAATGGGTTTGAGGCCTGTTGGTTACTATCCTTACTCTGGTTTAGCCCATCTGCAGAGACAGTTTATTATTGGTGCTACAGTTACTTGGAGCCACAGGTGAGAGTTGAGTGCCAGGTGGATGCCAAAGATGGGGGAGCAGCCCTGAAAAGTGCTTGGCGACCTCTCATAGCAGAGGCAGTAGTCCTCCCCAAACATCCCATGTTCCTCACAGGGCCTAGTCAAGGCCTTATGCCAAGGAGATATGGATCCCAAGGTGGTAGCCACTGCCTATAGGAAGTAGAGACTAGCTGGCAGGTAAGGGGTCAGCTTGGAAGAGGCCGAAGTTTTATTTTATGGCAAGAACGTTGTTCTTAAGCAAGCTTTGTTTATAACATGCTATTGCCCCGAATGGTGAAGTTCTGGGAGTTCTGCTTGTTAGGCAGTTTACATCACAGGATTAGCACAAGCTCTGCTCTTGTTTCTTTCCAGTCCAGAGTTCCTTAAGTGTTTAATCTTTCCTTTCTTGTGGTTTACTAGTTAAGATTTAAGCTTAAAATCTCAGGTTGCTGTGTCTGCTTCTGTCCTTTGCATTTTCAAGCATTCCACACCGATTAGGCTCCTGCTTTAGGTGCCAGGCTCTGGACTAGGAAAGAACTAGGAATCTAGAGGCAGAAATGAAAGATTCCCGACCTCAAGGAGCTTACATTCTAGCAAAGGAACGAAACAAATGTAGCCAAAATGTATACAAAGTAAGTAATGGGTAATTGGCAGTAGCAGCTGAGGGAATGGCGAAAAGCCTCCTAAGACGTGAATGACATTTGAGTCATAGAACATTCAGGATTCTGCAAAGCAGAGGGAAGAAGGAATTCTATGTTGCAGGCTTGACAAAGAGGGCTAGGGAAGAAGATGGACAGTTTGTGGTAAGATTATTGTGATGGTTGGTCTATAGAATAGATGAAAGGGAGTAATGTAGAAGAGAACTTTGTAATTGATCCCAGCTTCAATAGGAAACTCTTACTCAAAGTTCTGGAGCTGGAGAGTGGTTTGATCAGATCCATAGAAATCTCACTCTGTGGAGCATAGTCTGTGGAGGGAGAGACTTGAGGCTGTTACTAGGATTTCCAAGTAATTGAGGTAGGAAGTGATGAGGGCTTGAACTAGGGTGGTGGCGCATGTGAACACAGAAGGAAGCTTGTGTGGGGAAAATGGATTTACAATTAACAAGCCATTGAATGTGGGAAAATGAAGGAGAGTTAATAGTTCACAATGAGTTTGAGGTTGAGAACCTGAGTGGAAGGTGAGTGGGACACAACTCACTTGTGATGAGAAAAAATACTATCTGTTGTGAAATATTCCTCACAAAAAACCTCCTCTGTCACCTATTGATTCCTTCATCAAAAAACTTTCAAATTAGGGTAGATCATTTTCATAAAATGTTACACAGATGAAAAAGGAGGAATAATTTTTCCTACAATTGTGGTACAGGAGAGTCCTAAGGATCATAGTTTTGAGCCAGTTTCTAAGTTTTCTATAAACTTTAACCTCATTTTACCATTAACTATATACCCTTTAGCTAGAGTTAGGCTCCAGATGTCAGCTTCTTGTGGAGTGACAGTGAAAGACTAATCACATTTTTTACATTCTTTTAAACTTGTGGCTGTAACAAAATCAGAAGGCAGAAGGAAATTCTGTCTTGGCCTTTCTTGGGAAGAAAAAATCAAAGAGTTGGCAGAATCCTTACTGTTGTGCACCCAAAGGCAACAAGAAACAGTTCCATGGAATTCTTACGTTATGATGGTAGCGGTTGTGGCTGTGGCTTGGTCTCAAATCCTCTCACTATCCTGGACATGCTCTAGCTTTTAAGGCTTCAATCTGAAGCACAGATATGTATGTTCAAGATTTTGTGTAGTTCTGCCAGTGCCATCAGTCGCTTCTATATTCCAGATTTTTATGCATCTCTAAATACAGTCAAAAATGACACAATCTGCTTTTTGGCTATCAGTTGGCTCTGTTGACTCATATTGAACTTTCAGACCTATAATATTTCCTGCCCCATCTTCCCCAAGATTTATTTTTAGACGAACAGCTGTTTTAGTCATACCTTCCTTATCTTGTATTTCTGAAGTTGAAACCAAATGTGGAACTTTAATATTTATCTCTCAAACTTTACATTCTTGATTTTGCCCTATTGTTTTAACCTGTCAAGATCTTTTTATATCTTGCTAGGCTCTCTTTTCTGTAATGTAAAAAGATTGGATTAGATCAGGAAATTAAAACCTTTTTTGTTTCATAGACCTCTCTGCTTAAATAGGCCTGTGGATGCTTCAGGAAAATGTTTTTAGGTTAATTAAGGAAATGCTAAATTTCAGTTGGATGGGAAACAAATCACAACCTCTAAGTTCCTGGCTCCTCAATCTACCCATGGATCAGTAGACCTCAAGTTAATAAAGTATTTACTAAACACCTATGTGTCAGGTACTGTGCTAAGTGTTGGGGATGAAAAAGTCAGAAGACAGTTGCTCTTCAGGGGCTCATGGGAAGATGACATGCAGACAACTAGATAAATCAGAGATACTCAACAGAGAGTATCTATAAACATAACATAGGAGATTGAGAAGGGCTTCAAATGGAAGTTGGGTTTTTTTGTGGTACTCGAAGCTAGGAGATGTAGATGAGAATTCTAGGCATGGGGCTCAGCTAGTACAAGTTCCCAGGGTTGGGAGATGAAGTATCTAATTTGAGGAATAGCAAGGAGGGAGTGTCAGTGGGTTACAGCCTGGGATAGAGGTGAGAGCTAAGGTATAAGAAGATTGGCAAGATAGGAAAGGATTCAGGTTATGTAGGGCTTTGAACAACAAATGGGATTTTCTATTTGATCTTGAAGGTGATGAGGAATTACTGGAGTTTGTCAAATGGCCAGGCCATGGGTGCTATAATCAGACTTGCTTAGAAGATCACTTTAACAGCTGAGTGGAGGATGGAAAAACAGACCGGAGGGGGACCAACCAACAGGTCTTTGTCATAGTCCATGTGTGAATTAGGGTAGTGGCTGTATCCAAGGAGAGAAAAGGGAACACACAAGAGATGTTTCCAGTGTATCACCTTTAGATTGAGTATGAGAAGCAAGAGTTGATGAGTTTACCTAAGAGCCTAGAGGAAAGGTGGTCAAGGCTCCAACAGGGAGAAGAAAGGAGGGGAAAGGGAGAAACTGGGAAGATGTCTACGGGACAGCTGAGGTCAGCAGAGAGATTAGGGCTTACATAATTAGATTTGAGAATCTGATGAATCTGTAAAGGAAATTAAATCCATGGAAGGACAAAAGAAAGCACATGTTGTTAACATTGTCAGGCAGTGTAAGCACTTTATAAATATATCACATTAAAGTGATTTCAGAGCAATTCCAGTAGTCTTCCACTTTTGATTCTTGTGCAGCATAATAATGGAAGTATGTTTAGAAGAATTGAACATGTTTAGCTTATATTGAATTACTTGCTGTCTAGGGGAGGGGTGAAAGAGGAGGAAAGAAGAAACACAAAGTTTTGCGACTGTGGATGTTGAAAATGAACTTTGCATGTATTTTGAAAAATAAACTTTTTATTTTTAAAACAAAAAGAATCAACTCCCCCCCCCCAAAAAAAAAAGGACCTCAAATATATCTCATTTATTCCTCATGTCAGCCCTGTGAGGTACACTATTATGATCCTTGTTTTATAATTGAGAACAGTGAATTAGATAGATGCTAATGATTTGCGCATCACGGGAAATAATGAAACTATCAAGTGCAGCAGTTTAGGAGGAGAAGACAAAGCAGCTCAGGACTAAGAGCTCTGGGGGACCCCTAGGATTAGTGGGATAACCTAGAGGTGGGAGAAGGGACTCAATAAACTCCAGGGCTCTAGAGAGTTCAAGTCTCCCTCACTGAGGCCTTTTTAGAATGCTTTTCCTTTCTACATCCTTGAGCCTTATAAAAAATTGGAACAGGGCTGGCTTTGAGAAGAGGCATCTTTCACCTCTTTCTTTCTACAGCTCTCTCTACCCAAGTGGAACTTGCCTCTTTTCTTTTATCCTGCTTTTGAGTAGTGTTAATTTGGATTGCTTGCTGTATTAAAAGTTCTTTCAAAAAACTTTTTTTTTAAGCAAAATATTCAGAAAATATTTTATATTTATTTACAAACTGAATTTAGATTGGGTAGAAAGAACAAGTTTATTTCATTTCAACAAGCATTTGTGTTTCTCTATCCTCTGAATAGAGAGAAAGCAAAACTTAAGAAAATGCTGGGTCTGCTCTGAACCCCAGCTTGTAGTAGAACAGCCCAGTAGCACCTGAAAGGGACTCCAGTATACTGTGTGATCAGTTTTCTTGTTATAAAGACAGCTTCTTAATGAAAGGGAGTGTGGGTCAGTAGAAAGCATTGCAGTTCTGGATGGAGCCCCTGGTTTTGAATTCCTTTGACTGTGTGACTGTGGGCTAGTCATTTTATATAAGAGCCTCATAAAAGGAAGGAGTTACACTAGATCTCCAAGGTTCCTTTCTGACCCTGGCTTGTGAGTTGAGGACAGCAAAGTGCTCTGGGGTCACTGGTGAAGGATTCCCATAAAGCTCTGTCCCATCTTGTCAAAGTCATTTAACCTCTCTGGACCTCGGTTCTTATCCGGAAGGTGAGACTCAACCAGCTAAATCAGAGATCCTGCCTCTGATAGCAGGTGAGAACAGGGGATCTGAGACATTCTTGCCCAGATCTGTGAACTTGGATGGGAAAGCAAGATGGGTTTCTTTTTTACTCACCTTTGGTTTCCTTTGCAGTTCTCTGTGTATTTTATGTATGTATGTTTGAAAATATTCTGACATGGACTAAAAATCTAATATACCCACTGACCTGGACTGGCTCAGTCCTTAAGTTCCCTCACAATTCTGATACCTTCCTATTCCTTAGTACCTCAATTCCATGGGATTCTTCAATTATAAAAACTTCTTGAAAATTATTCAGATGACTTTATGCATTACTTACAGAATACATTTTCTCTGACTTTCATTTTCAGTTGGAGAACCTGCCTGATTAACTCTTCAACTCTTCCTCAGTGTGGATCTTCCAGTCTCAGGAGATAGTTGATTGCTAATGTTCTGGTGATCTAGTTCTTGATTGACATAGACTTTGTCATAGACTTTTGTCAGACCTGGCACATAATAAATTAACTCAGCCAGACAGGACAGAACCTGCCTCTGCAGCAGTCTTTGAGGACCTAACAGTCCCTTCCACAACCGTCATATCACTTTGGGGTACAACAGTAGGATTCTGGAGCCAGAATTCCAATGGACCCCTTAGACAAGGAGACTGAGGCAGAGAAAAGGGAGTGCTCCATCATAGTGTATCTGAGGCAGGGTTAAGAAATCAAGTTTTTCCTGATGCTAGCTAATCTGGCTCTCTATACCCATAATATTGTGAGCTTTAGTGGAGAATTGAAAGTCTTTATCATAGTATCCATGAAACATACAAAGATGGTCTATGTTGTAGTTTCTAGGGTTTTCTTGTTTTTCTTTTTTCTTTTTTTTTTCCTTTGGAGGGGAGAGGGTAGCATAATTAAAACTATTTTAAAATTATAGATACCCTTCAAATGTATAACTAGAAATTTTGAGTTAATAACTTTTTAATACAGGAAGGGATGGTTATAGCATGATGGTGCTGTGCGGTAACAAGACTTGTACTGAATATAACATTAAATTCATATAGAAGCAGAACTTTATACTACTTAGGGAGGTCAGAGCAACATTGATCATCTGGTAGGTGTATCTGAGTAATATTTATTATTGAACTTATTATTTGTAGATTTCACTTTACATTATCCTCATTCTGATCCTTCTCCCCATTAAAGGATTATTAATTTAAGTGTTAGACAGGACCTCAGAAATTGGATAGTCTTAACTAGTGTTGGAATACAAACCCATTTTACAACATTTCTTAGAAATAGAGCTCAAGCTTCTGCTCATTTCCACTGAGAGGAAACCCACTCCACTCTTGATTCCAACTCTGAGCATTAGGAAATGTATCCATGTCTTTTCACTTTCTCCATGTTTTCCTAGTTCAGCTCTATGGGGTCATGCTGCAAGAAGTCTTAATCCTTCTCCTAGAAAGTCCTCAAATCCCAAAAAGCAGCTTCCTTTTTTTTTAAGTTCCCTGAGTCCGTTTCCAGTCTTTTCACTGGGCTGCTGTGGGCTCATTACAGTTCATCACTCTTTTCAAAAATGTGATGAGCAGACCCAAATGTAGCCTTGTATTATTCCTGATGACCCAGACATGACATCATGGCTCATGGTCTGTCTTGAGTCCCCTGTTCAGTGACCCTCTGATGTTTTTGTTTTCTAGGCTCATCAGCAGAGCAGGAAAGCAGACCGGTTACTAGCTGCAGGGAAATACGAAGAGGCCATTTTGTGTCACCAAAAGGCTGCTGGTGAGTGTTCTAGAGAAATGATCCCTTTAAATGATAATTAACTTTTGTGCTAACTTGGGCAGTTTCACTTCCCCTCCTTTATTTAGAATGGAAAGAGCAATAATAACACTCAAGCCTTCACATAGATACTCTTCAGTGGAACATTGGTTTTTCCACTAGATCAGCCTCTTGGACTCCTTCCTTCTTGCATGGCCAAACTATGATCACATCCTAAGACTGATTAGAAATTATTGGTGAATTCCATGGAGACTGTTAATTTGTAAAGACAGAAACTGATTGCAGCATGTGTCTCTTCATTCACTATTGCCACCAGGAAGTTGAGCTTGGATTTCAAATAATTTGGAATTCTCAATGTAAATAATTGGACCAGTATCAACCATCTTTATCTACTTACTCTTTTCTGAGAACCCTCTGGAATGCTTAGCTTAATTGCCCCTTTTGATTTTTAAATTCTGTCCTGATTCTTTTATCTTGTTCAAGTATAAAAAGATTAAAAGGAACTGCCTGAGCTTGTCACCTTAATTAAGAGAAGTTACCAAGTTTGATTAGTGAGTCCCACAAAGATAATTGAATTAGATAGTAAGGCTGGATGGTTTTCTTGGTTTTAGTCATTTTAAACCAATTAGCCTTTATCTAGTGCCATCTTGTGATATTCTAAGTATGGCAAGTTATTTTGACTTGAAATAGATAGAATCAGATCCTCATGTTTCTTAAAATGAGGTCCATAATATAATTCATAATGAAGGCCATCCGTAGTGGAAATCATTGATCTTTCAAAAAAGACATTCTATATGAAACAAATAAGATTTTGAACAGCAGACTGAAGCAAAAGAAATTCTTATTTTAGGATATGGAGAACAGAGGAAGCTTAAGAATAATTTGATTAACATTGCTGAATAACCACCAGGAACTAAAACATTCTTAGATGAACACATTCAAGAACTATAGTTTTGGGCTTTCCTTCTTTTGTAACAAGTATATTTTCTTTCCTTATCACAGAATGAAATGCCTTCATCATAGTACATAAACAGTCTACTCCTTTGAGAATTTAATTTGTAAATGAATTGAGAGAAGGAACTCACAAGAGTTATGGTTCCTCTTAGGATCCTACTACTGGAAATAAAATTAAGTATATATGATGTAAGGAAGGTCAAAGACAGAAATGCTATCTTGATTTCACCAAAATATGGGTTTACTTTGGCATATAGAAAAGAAAGGAAAGTTTGAGAGATTCTGACAGACCTTAGAAAGGGCTTAGCAAAATGAAAGTCTCATCAACTTTGAGATCCGATCAATGGACGTACCTCTGCCTGGGTCCTGGAATCAGCAAGCTCTAAAGTCAGCTACCTAGCAGGACCAAAAGGCTGTGGATCTCAAGAGAGATTCAAAAAGGGAACAAAGTAAGTGACCCGAGAATACAGGAACATCTAAACCCTTGTTTGACTAACTTGTAGATGAAAACAAATCTCTGCCTTTTTGCCATCACATGGCACTGGAGAGAGGAAAACTGAGGGAAATGGGGGCACATTACAGTGTTTTGAGAGCAGATCGGTTCCATCATTGGTTCCATCATTCACCAGGCATATTTTGCTGTGTTGCTGCAATCAGGCTGCACAATTAGAGCTTTGTGCTTTGGTAACAGTTTAACA
Organism: Sminthopsis crassicaudata; assembly: GCF_048593235.1. Classification (NCBI taxonomy): domain Eukaryota; kingdom Metazoa; phylum Chordata; class Mammalia; order Dasyuromorphia; family Dasyuridae; genus Sminthopsis; species Sminthopsis crassicaudata. The sequence continues at coordinate 640,947,736 of NC_133618.1, read as the reverse complement.
GATTGCTGATAGAATTTTAATAGATATTGCGTTAAAAAAACAAAACAGCAGGGTGCTTGAGAATTAGTCTCTTTTGCCTGCCAGTTACCCTAAATATACTTTAAATACTGGCTTTGGGTAACATATTTAGTCCAAATGGGGAGGAGGGAGGAGGGAGGAGGGTTTAACCAAAGCAGTTGATCAGACCTTGTGTGACTGCACATTTCTCTGTTTGCTGGTTCTCTGCTGCTGGTTGAGCTGTGTGACCTTGGGCAGATCATAGGAACCTCTCTGGTTCTGGCTTTTTCCTTTGTGAAATGAGGGAATTGAACCAATTTTCCAAATGTCTTTTCCAGAAGTGTAACTCTTTAAGTATATAGTTCAGGTGTGTGTGGTACGGAAATGGTGAGGGGTCACTATTTAATTTAAAAAAAAAAAAAAAAAAAAAAAAAGCTGGAGAGATCTCTAAAGCACAGTTTATAGTACATTCTCCAGAGTTCGAGCAATCAAAGAGAGGAAGCGCCTCCTGTGGGCTGGACAGCACTTTTAATCCCTAACACAAACACCCCCTCCCACCACTGACCCTTATCTTCACTGGCTGAGAGTCTTACATTCTAAATGTGAGATCTACCCACGAAATTGAACTTGACCAATAAGTACATAGTTGCCCATATTTGACTGAAATAGGGAGGAAATTGTGTCATGGGAGGATAGCAGGAAGGAGACTCAATTATGCCCTTGAATCAATGCTCAAAGTCCTTCAGGCCTACTCAAACTCTGAAGTAGATGAAGCCTTACTCGATTTTTCACAACTGTCTTGAAAGATCTCACCTCATCTCATTCAGGTGGGTCACTAGACAAAGCTCTGCACAGGACTGGAAAAAAAGCAGATGTGGTAGACTTGGTCTGGGCTGAGTTTTCCAACTCTCCTCCTCATGCCAATTTCTGCTTTAAAAAGTTTTCTCTCAGCCTCAGTGTCCTCATTTGTAACAGGAGAAGGTTGGACTCCAGGCCTTTAAAAGGCTCCGGCCCAGGAGCCTGTGACCCTGGGAGCAATGTCTGCTGAGAGAAGTGGTTTGTCTATCATTTCATGTTTTACTTATCCCTTTTCAAAACTTGTCACTCTGAGGTTGCCAAACAAATTATGTGATGGACTTAACATGATTTGTCTACTTTTTAGGGAGTAAATAATACATTGTACCTAGTGATCTTTTATTCTTTATTTTCAATTTTGCTATTTTCATGGGTTTCTGAGATTGTGAAAGAGCAGTTAGATTTATTTTACAATCAGAATGAATGTATGGATAATGACGACAAAGTCCTCAGTGGGATCAGGGGATTTCCTCACTTAATGAGTCCTTGATTGAATTGTTTTCCCCTTTCAATACAGCAGGATGTGTGTTCAGTGCAGGTATACAGGATGTGTTGTAAGCCAGTCCGCACATGCGAGGCATAAGGCAGTTGCATTATTCTGTGCCCCAAAAAGAAGTGCATTGAAAAGTTACAAAATAAAAGTGATGTTACCAGCTCAGGAAAAGTTCCATGAAAATGGTGACATGAGCATAGACAGGTGAGGGAGGGAGATCCCTGAAGGCATAAGGAGTGGCCAGAGCCAAGGCCTCCCTACCAAAAGGCATAATAGCATGTCCCAGGGGGAGAGCCGCCCAGATTTCGGCTGCATTATAGACTGTTTGGAGGGGAGAGGGTGTGAGGGATGGGATGTCAGGCAGCCGGAAGAAAAGGTGGTTCCAGGCTGTGGATTGCTTTGAGTGATGGGCAGAGAAGAGCCATCTATATTCAGAAGTTGATAGGAGAGCCTAAAGCTTTTTGAGCAGAGGCAAAAATGACCAAATTCATGTATAAGAATTATTTTGGCAGTGACCAGATGAAGACGGTAGAGGGATTTCAAAAGGAATCTGGTCCACCCTTCTCCACTCAGGTGACTTAGCCAAGGTCATCTAGGTAGAGATGCCAGAGATCAGGAACACTTTGGATTTTTGTCTTGGTTTCTTCCTTCCAATAAAATAAAATGTCTGAAACCAAGAGAGGAGAGTGTAACTAACTAATAGGTGGAGAGGAGCCTAAAAATTATGAGGGATCAGGACTCTTCCTTGTAGCAGTGGGGAGAGCAGATGGGAGGCAGGGCGTGGGGTGGGGGAGGGCACAGCTGGGATCTACAGGTGGGAAAGGTGGAGGTTTCACCCAGAGCAGTCAAGTTGGATTGATTGGAGAGGGGCAGAAAGGAGAGATGGGGGGTGCCATTGAAGGGAAGGAAGACCCCTATGGGTCCAAAAGATTGGGACCCAAGGGGGGGACACACGTGTTCATCAGAAGGTGTGTGTCTGGTGAACTTGAAGGGGATGTCAGCATGAACATGAGGGACTCCACGTGGAAGAGCAGAGGTCATGGAGCAGAAGAAAACTGTAATAGATAGCCCGGTTTGGGAATGATCGAACCTCGTCTTTACCTCGGAGACTCGAGAAAGGAAAAGAGCATAAAGTGCAAAGCTGTTTGTAATGAGTCTTTGGAGGGGCACAGAGCCAGAGACCGGGCAGAGATTGAACAAGTTCATGTTGGCTCTTGCTCATTCATTTCAGTCATGTCCAGCTCTTTGTGACCCCGTTCTGGATTTTCTTGGCAAAGACCCTAGTATGGTTTGCCATTTCCATCTCTAGCTCCTTTGACAGGTGAGAGAAGTGAGGTATAGAGGGTCACACAGTGGTTAAGAAGTGTCCAAGGCCAGATTTGACCTCACTAAGAGGTGGCTTCCTGACTCAAGCACAGCGCCCTCTGGGCTGTATCCCTTCTCTGACCTCCAAATAAGTGTGGTGGAATGCTGTTGTCCTGGAAGTGCCCCAGAGACAGGTTCAGAGGAACCAGGGAAGACTTATAAGAAAAGAGGCAGAGGGAGGTGGGCAGAACCAGGGCAACAATTGGGTCTTTAGCATCAATATTATAAAGATGACAATTAAGAACTTTGATCAACGCCAGTAATCAACCATGATTCCCAAGGACTAGTAATGATGAACACCGCCTGTTTCATGACAGGTGATAAATAGGTTGAATAAGACATGTGGTTTTGGATATGGCCAATATTTATTTTACTTAACTGTTTATTTGTTACAAGACCTTTGTATTTAATAAAGAGTACTGGGGGGAGAAAAGAAAAAATAAATACTAGATGATTTTTTAAAAGAAGGAGTGTCTTGAAGATGCTAGAATTTGAAGAAGCAACAAGAATTTGGGTAAATGAGCAGCCCAAAGGTTGCTGAATAATAGGACATGGGGGGTGTCTGCAAGATGACTTTGGGGAACACGGAGTCCTCAGGCTTCTCTTCTCTTGGCCCATGTGCTGCATTGAGAGAATCAGCAGTGTGCAGGGAGGTTATGGGGGGGGGGAACCATCTCCAGAAAGAGGTAGGTTTCCTTCATTGCCAAAAAATTGAAAGGGTGACGGATGGAGGACAAGGAACTTGTTAATGATAGAAGAGGTGGGTTCCGGGGCATGCTGTGGGAAGGGTTGAGCTGAGGCAGAAGGGGCTGGTTCAGATGCCATCTCCTGCAGGAGACCTTCCGTGGTTCTTGGCTTAGTGACCCTTCCACCCAAAAGTTTTACTTTGTTTCCCGAGTATGATAGGTTCTTAAAGGCAAAGGTCCATTTTCAGCTTGTCTTTGTGTCCTCCTCTCATGGCATGGTGCCTGATGCATGGATGCTTACAAGCTCATTGGCGTGGATCAATCTCTGGTTCTAGTTCCAAGTCAGGCAGATCACTTCCAGACTTCATCATCTCTACCACATTCCATGAGCATTGCAGTATGTGGCATTGGGGGCGCCTTCTTGTTTCTCTGCCAGCTGCTGTGTAGCTTTGGAGAGAGACAACTGAGCTGGCTAATCAGGCCATGACAGAGCAGTGACAAAGCCTTCAATCCAAGATGCCAGAGACCATTGTGGGCAGGAGCTCCACCCTTTGGGCTCCTTAGTTATGGAGTTGATGCTGGAGCCACCTAATTCCTCTGTACTGGTAGTTCTGAATATACATATACACCCAGGAGGAACTGACTCTGGAGCCAAGAGCTAGAGGAGACCTAGTTGGGAGCAAGGTACAGACCAATAGTTGAGCAGTAGTAAATAGCACTGTGGTACTAATGATAGACCCACACAGAAAGTGATTTATCCAATGTCACCCTTCCCACCCTCTTTCCTGAAAGGCAACCACCAGTATTTGATAGCTGGATATTAATTGAAATTTATACTTAATTTGTTCTTTGTAAATTTTTAAAAAAATTTATTATGTCTCTTTTTATATAGCATATCTTTCTGAAGCCATGAAGCTGACAAAGTCTGA